>NW_024344370.1:4833574-4926326 GCF_902729225.1 Pteropus medius | reverse complement strand
CACCTGTAAAAGTTATAAAAAAAAAAAAAAACTTAAATTACACAGAGTTAATTTTGAGCTAAAAATTAATTCCCATCTTAGTCAACCTCTGCAGAGAAATTCACTTCTAAACACTACTACTTGGGTCTGAAAAAAAAGCTATGCCCAAGCAAGCACCCAAAAAAGTCTACTGTATAAGAGTTCAGAATGGGCGGAGGGGCGGAGAGGACGTGGGAGACGCTATGGAAGACAAGTATTGATTTCAACTGGGATGGGGTGCGGATATAATATAGAATTATATAAGCAAACCTTCTTACACTTCTTCAGTAAATGTTAAACTATGAAACTGGCACAAGATCTTATAAAAGGTCTCTATTTTCTATTCAATGTACCAAGAAAAACAAATAGGTGTGGTGCCACCGAACATTAGTAAATGAAACTTAAGAGAATGAGAGATATAAAGAGAAAGACGCTCCCTCCAAATTTGAACATCTAAAGAAAACATTTTCCCCCACTAAGGGCAGAGAGCAGGTAGATGAGAAGTGGGCGAGAACATTCCTTAAATTCGCCTGAGGGTAAGACTTCCCCAGCTTCCGAGTGCAGTAGTGGGATAAAGGTGTCGGTTCCCATTTCTTTGAATTAAGGAAACAGGTTTCTCCCAACACTTGAGGGGGTGGAAGGTATCGAGCCTTTTCGCAAACCACGTTAAGAGTGGTTCTCTCCAAAAACAGAACAGGTCCCCTCAGACCCCACAGGACTCGGAGGGACAAGGTAGCACTCGACTCAGTACACAGCTAGAGCCTCGGACCTGGGAGAGGCGGGGAGAGCGGGCGCTCTGAGGAAACAACCAAAGGCCACAACTCGGCCTCGACTCGCTCAGCCCTCTGAGAGGGACAGTGGTGCCAAAGGAGGCGGGCGTGTGTGAGAGGCCGGGGAAAGGAAGACCGAACACACGGAGGGCGTCGGACCAGTTCTCAGCCTCCGCCAAACCTCCCCCCCACAACCCCGACCGCCAAGGCTAAACCACCCACCCCCTCCCCACAACCGCCACCTCCGCTCTGCCAGGGCCGAGTCAACATCTAGAAGGGCCTCCCCGTGCCGTCCTTCCCTCTCTCTCTTTGCTCTCCGCACCCCTCCCCCCTCCGGTCACGGGCAGCCTCACCTCGCGCCGCCAGCACTTAAAGCTCCCGACCCCTCAAACCCCAACGCCGACACGGGCACCCCCCCTTCCCCCCAGATTCCAGCGCGGAGCACAGAGGACGATGTTACCTTCTGCCACACCAGAGGTGCCCCTGGCCTGGGGGGTGCCGCTGCGCTGGATCCCGGGAGGAGGTTTTCGGTACTTTGAATAATCCCCTTTTGCCGCTTTTCCCTCCCCCACAACCAGTCTCAGTCCCAAAATGGCGCCGACCCGATCCGCAATGTTCTGGCCCAAGTCTCGCGAGATGGTGGAAGGTGGCGAGGCGGGGAAGGAACTAGAGAGGTTGAGGAGAAGGGAGGGGAAAGGCGGGGCCAGGAGGAGGAGGGAGAAAGGGTGTGGAAGAAGCGGTGCGAACGAACCTACTGGGCGGGGCAGCAGGAGGAGCGCAGCCACCAGAGAACCTTCTGGCCTAAGCAACCGTTCACGCCCCGGCTAAAGAAGCTCCTCCCTCTACGTCGGGCGGCTGGAGAGAGGGAATGAGGGCGGGGTTATGCGTGGGGGCGGGGCTTCCATGAGGCCCCGGAGGCAGGGGCGCGCGGGGGGCGGTGGCTCCGCGCGGTGACGTCAGGAGCAGCTGGAGTCGGGGATTACCCCCTGCTGCTGACGTGAGGTAGGTGAACAATCGGGAACGTTCGGTGGAAGGGGGAATTCCCCGCCGCTCCTACTGGAGCTCCTCCTCCCGCCCTTCCCCTCGCCCGGGGCCACCCCGAAGCCCGAGATGGTGGGGCTGCTTGGAGGTTGTCAGGGGAATGCTGCTCCTGGAGGCAGCCGCGCGGGCTTGAGTGGCGGGCGCTTCGAGCCGGGGAAAACGCCGCGGCGCCCGCCACTCTCCAGGTACCGCGCGCGGGCCAAGGCAGATGAGAGATCACATGCTCGCCTGAACACAGCCCTGCGCAGGCGGAGCGCTGGCGTGCTGGCGCCGGGCTAATTGGACGCCCTGAAGCGATGGATCCACCGTCGTATGTAAATACGAGACTGTGTCGGACATAAATAATACATACGAGAGGCCTTAGCTAGGAAGAGTAGACTCACTCTTTGGGAACTAAGCCCAGATTCTCGAAGAATGAATATGGCTACTGGATATAATCGTGCTAATTTTTTTTTATTTGTACTATATCTATAGTAGATGACAGTTATTTCAACAGCGTCTCCGTCCCACGAATTTTTCTTAAAGAATTTTGTAGTAGTCGCTAAATTTCTTCTTGTAACCGAAGGATCCCTTTGACAGGTGTCTTCTAAGAGGAAGAAAAGTAACTATGCTCAGGGGGAATGTGAGCGGGCAGAGTGTCTTAACTAGGGAAAATCCAAAGTACTTGGTTCTTGGCCCTCCCCCAAGCCACAAGTTTCATACACAGAAACTTTATAATCCTTTTATATGAATTATGGGCTTTGTAGTTTAATGGACTAAAATCTCCCTGAAAGAATGGTTGAATGTAAACTCACCAAAAATTACCCAACTCCCAGTGTTGTTTGTTTTTCGTTTGTTTATTTGTTTTAGTCTTCCGGCGAGGTGGACACTTTGGCAATTAATAATGTCTTGCTGAGTGCAGAGGAAGGAGAAATTAACACTTGCTGGATGCCTTGTCCTTAACTGGTACTTCTTTAATCCTAAATCGACTCCTGAAATGGGTTTTAGTTTTCCTCATTTTGCAGATGAGGAAACTGGTTCAGGTTAAGTAATGTGCTCAAGGTTACACAACATTGAAGTTGGGTGCCACAACTTGGCTGTTCCGGACAGATTCAAGTGCGTTTGGATCTTAATCCACATTCTTTCTCCCACACCACACTGCTTCCGTAGAAGTAACAAAATTTTGAGGCAGGACCTACTTCTTCTATTT
Organism: Pteropus medius; assembly: GCF_902729225.1. Classification (NCBI taxonomy): domain Eukaryota; kingdom Metazoa; phylum Chordata; class Mammalia; order Chiroptera; family Pteropodidae; genus Pteropus; species Pteropus medius. The sequence goes on along the minus strand of NW_024344370.1, from coordinate 4,923,308 downwards.
CTAAATAGAGATGTCAGTTCAAGAAACAGGAAAATATTGATAATTTGAACACACACAGTAATTGTGCTTTTCATATGGCAAAAGACAAGGCTGAAAAACATAGTGAAATGGAGAAAGAACTGTAACATGTATGACAGTTTATATATATGTATATATATATTCAGTTGCTATTAATATTTAATGTTTGACTTATACAGTAAATACATCAAGAACTCTTATAAATCATTAAGGAAAAGATAACTATTAGAAAGTAAGATGACATAAACGAACTAGTCATGTATATGTAATGAATTATATGAAAAATGTTCTACATCACTAGAAATCAGAAAAAAAAAAACCTCACAATGAGATACCACTTCACATAGCCGATTGGCAAAGACTTAAAAAGAATAAAACCTAGATGAAGGTATAAAGAATAGGCATATGAGTTAATCATATCAAGAATCAAAATCTGTATAGCTTTTCTGGAATGCAGTTTGGCTTTCATTAAAAGGAAAAGACTTTAAAATAAACCCTTGCCCAGCTCTTCTACATCTTAGAATTTATTTTAATAAAATAATAGGAAAGGTGTCCAACAATTTATAAAGCTATTCATTGATAAATTGCTTATAACTACAAAAAAAAATTGGAAACAATCCAAATGCCAATAAATAAAGACATTGAGTTAATAAATTATGGTACAACCATAGATGGAACATGAAACCATTAAAAAATGATGATGTATTTTAAAAATATATATCAAAACAAAGTCTGAATAGATACAGAATGTTAACTGCTTATTTCTAGGTGGCAGAATGATAGAGGATATTTATCCTTTATATCTGTTAAGGGCCTCTGTTACTTTTCTAACAAGTTTTCTTTTAATCCAACCAGTAACATGTTTTCCATTAATTTATTTTATTCATTTAGTGAAATCTAAACAAAGGATTTATCACATTATAGATTCTTTTAATTAATAAACATATTAATAAACATAACATTATGGTATTTTGAAAGGACTGTTTTTTAGCCCAGCTTTATGTAAGAAATTTTACTTAAATAGTTTGATAATTCTCTCAATGTTCTTATAGATATTAACTATAGTTATTTAAATAACTTGCTCCAAAATATTAGCCCAAGTATATAATGATGTATGAACAAAGGTATTCATTTCCAACTTATTTGTAATACTGAAAACCAGAAAACCTAAATGCCTACCTAAATGTGTGCTTTAAAAAAATAAAAAACATCCATAACAATACTATGCAGCTATTAAAAAAGAATAAACAAATACTTACTGACATAGAAAGATGTCCAGTATGTTTTGTAAAGAGTTAAAATTTTTGGTAAAACAGCATACATATATAGCATCATCTATTATGTTTTTTAAGTACGTACATTTACATAGAAATAGACCATGCCTAAAAAATAACTCTTTAATAGTCATCAAATCGGGATTATTTTGTTTTAAACACTGCTGTACTATTTAAATATACTATTTTCTAATAATTTAATGTTTAAAACTTGATTGTCCTAAAATCTGTAACAGTTGAAGAGCAGAATAAAATATTTGTGTAAGAAACCTTGAATTTTTCAAAATTGTATCTGGTGTCCCTTTTCTGTGTTCTCATTGTAAAACGCTGTGCTTAGCTCTATGATTAGTTATCTACCCATTTCTATCTCTACCTTGATCCTAGACAGGTGTTCGGTACCTTCTTTATCATTCCTTCTATACCTATAATAACACTGGCTTGTAATTTGTCAATTTTTTTACCTGTTTCTACCACTGGACTCAAAGATCCTTGAGAACAGTAACTATGTCTTCTTCATATTTATTCATAGCAATTAGTACAGTTTCAGCCATGGTGTAAATTCTCTAATATTTGTTAGATACGTGACTTTCCCAACTTTAGTCTTTGTTTTAGCCATGCAGTGCATGCAGCTCTCAGAATTTCCCTTGGTCTTAAGCATTCTGTGCAAATATTCACTTTAACTATAGATTGCCTTTGTCCTCCCCTCTCTCTACTTTTCAAATTTGTATTCTTATCCCTAGAGACCCTGTTCAAATAATACTCAAGTAAACAACAATCAGTTAAAACTCGGAACTTCCTTCTATGGGCTCTCAAATGGGTATATACTCACTTTTACTACTATTTGTTCTCCTTTCTGTCCACTTTTCTAAATGGTGAGACCCTGGTCAGGGACACTGTTCTATTCATCCCCTGCCCCTAAACCAATGCTCAGCCCATAGAAGGGCCTCAACAAGTATGACTGACTGGATGGATGGATGACTGAAGCATCTAGAACCTACTCAGCCTGTTTGACCATCACAGCCTGACCGGCCTCTGAGGTCACTACCAAGGTGCGGATGTTCTCTCTTATTCTCTGTTCCCTGCTAATTATGGTCCTGCTATTGTACTCATGGTTCATAGACAATCTGAGTTGAGGGTCAAATGTCTCACTTAGAGAAAATCAGAAACTCACACAGCCTCTCTCCTTGATATAATAAAAAAATATGTGCACGTTCCAAAGTCTTTCTAGCAGGTTTCACAGTTTTGTGCTGATCTGTTTAATGAGTCCCTCTCCTCAATAGATTTCAAAAGGGGAGAGCCCATACCCATTTTGTTCACTGTTGTGTCCCCAGCACTTGGCACAATGATGGACATAGAGTAGGTATTCTATAAATACTACCTGGATGAATGAAGGACAGAATAATGAAAATAAAAACATTTTGAAGATAAATATTTCAAGCAGAACCCTGCTCTACAAAAAATAAAAAGTTTTCTTTTTAATTAAAGTGTAACAAATGAGAACTGGTAGAATATAATTTTAACTTTGAAAAATCTGTCATTAATCATGATGACATCCGATGATAAATTTGATCAATTTGGTATTCACTAATTTCAACTTTTAAGTATAAAAGTAGTATATTGTTGGAGAAAGCTTAACAGATACAGAAGAGTATAAATAAATGAAAATTACCTATACTCCACCACCCAGAAATGATGGTTCTTAAATATTAATTCACATATTCTTTACATGTTATATCTGTCGTAGTGCATGTATAACTTTATATCTAATTTTACTTCATATGTTCTAAAATTCCCCATATTTTAAACATAATTTTGTCTATGTTCTATTTTAAGAATTAGCATTTCATTTCTTAATATAAAACATTTTAGTCTACAGCCATGCCACCCTGAACAAGCCTGATCTCGTCTGATCTCGGAAGCTAAGCAGAGTCGGGCCTGGTTAGTACATGGATGGGAGACCACCTAGGAATACCAGGTGCTGTAGGCGTAAAAAATAAAAAATAAAGGTTTGTAAGCTGACAAGGTCCTTGCAATCTGTGAAGTCAACCAAGGGTTGCCTTGCCTAAAAAAAATAAATAAATAAGACATTTTATACTAGTCCTTATGATCTCTTTATTTTAACACAATAAGGATGGTTACTATTTTGAGCTACTTTTCTAACATGCCCTCCACTAGAAAAGTTTCCTGATCCTATTAAGTTCTTCTCAATTTAATCCATGATTATAAATTTAAATTTACCAAGCATTTTCTCTCTTTTGATGAGTTTTTAAATTGTACATAGAACTAATTACCGGAGAATTGACCACTTACTTCTTAATCAAAACTGATTGGCAAATATTTCTCCACACTCCAGTTATGGGCGGCCCAGTTTCCCTAATTGGCACTTCCACCTCTTGTGCTCCCACTTCTGTACTAGGTCTGGAGGACACCATTAGCACAGTTGCCAACAGAATTTTTTAAATGTTTTTTCCAATAAGTGACTTCTAAAACACAGCCTTTTTTTGCATTGTATTTATAATTTATACCTACAGCAGGAATATAAACATGTAAATTGTCATAGATAAGGTGAAGAGTACGGTTTGTAGTGTTTTAAAAGGATTTGTGGGGCTATTTCAATATGTGATATACTCTATCATCTCTAGAAATGGAATACAAGGAACCCTGGAGGTATAATTGCTTCCACTGCCCACACTTTGTTACAGACTGGGAATGTGAGGAGAAACTGAGTCCTGAGTTGGACTTCTTTGCTATCTCTTGATTTCTAGGCACAATAAACACGTGGAACACTGCTTCGGAATATCTCTGTTGTGAAATTTCCTGGTATTTATCCACTTAAGTTTCCAAGTTCATTGGGGGGTAGCATCCTCCACTTTTGACTCTGAATACCCATTTTATGAAAGGAAATCTACCATATATTTTAGTAACTTTATTGAATCAGTAACTTTCCAGTGCAACTGAGTGGCAACTCTCCCAAAACCTTTTACTTAAATCCATTAATGCCTCTCATAACATTGAGCCTAATTGCCTAGTGAGCATACAGGGACACATACAGAAGCTAAATGACATGATCAAACCCAATCAAAGAATATCAGATATGGAAGTAAAGCTGAAGATTTCTCATTTTGATACCTAGTATTAAGTCTAAGTATCAGAATTAAAGTAATCTTAGATCACTTCAACTTTACCAAGTCTAGAAGCTGTGTTCGCACTAACTAGCTTTTGTTAAAATTCATAAAAATTAATATGGTAATAGTTTATGTTATTTAAGCATCTTTGATTATATTTTCACCTTTTTCTTTTTCTTCTTTTTTTTTTTTAGGCAAGACAACCCTTGGTTGACTTCACAGATTGCAAGGACCTTGTCAGTTTACAATCCCTTATGGTACCTGGTCTTCCTAGGTGGACTCCCATCCAAGAACTAACCAGGCCCGACCCTGCTTAGCTTCTGAGATCAGATGGGATCAGGCTTGTTCAGGGTGGCATGGCCATAGACAACCTTTTTTAATTATGAAAATAATACCAGGTTTTAATATTTAAAAAATGCAAACAGTACAAAAATATATAAATTAGAAGTAAAGTCCTATACCTCCAGAGTTAAACTTCTTTGTTGGGATTCTTTTAGAAATTTTTCCTATGCATATATATACCACACACACACACACACACACACACACACACACACACACACACACATATTTTAATTAATTTGTTTATGCGTACTCCTCTGAAATTTGTTCAACTTAATAACGTATAGACACCTTTCCATGTCAGTACACTTAGCACTCACTTATTTTTAAGAATTGTGTAATCCATTGGAAGAATTTACCTTATTCAACCAGTGCTTTCTTGAAAGACATTTAGATCGTATCTAATTTTTTCTTCTATAAACCATATCGTAATGAATGTTTGTGAATTTAGAGAATGTGTTTGGAAAGAAAGGAGAAGAAAGTAGTGGAAAATTATGGTAATATGCCAGTGGGTGAATTATTGAGCTAAAGATGGTAGTTAAAAAGGAAGAGTTGACAAAATAATATTATTTATTGAGCACTTATGATGAACCAGGTCCTAGTTAGATGTGATTCATTTTGCCATTTCTCTTAGTAGTGTTACTATTTTTACTTTAATATACTCAGATTAATTTGGATTCTGCATAGTAGTAGAAAGAGCATGGGTTTTGGAGTTAGATCTGGGCTTGAATACTAGCTCAGTTTAATTTAAATTTATTTTATGCTAGGTGCTGTTGCTGTACTATCTGTTGAGGATACAGAAATGATTGAGATATATGTGTTCTCTAGATTCTTACAGCCTGAGGGATAAAATTGACATTATATCTATTTTGTTCACCGATTTATCCTCCAGTGCTTAGAATAGTGCCTAGCAATAGTAACCATTCAATATTTGGCCAAGAGAATGAATTTCAAAACTTTGTGCCAAGTGCTACCTTAGAGGCATGCATACAGTGCTATGAAGTGTCTTTCCAAGAAGCAGCCTTTAAAAGACAGTCTGATGAGTTGAACAGAATTCTAGGAGGGAAGAGCCTTCTAGTTAGAAGCTGTTGCACAACCATAGGTGCAAGGATGAAAATAAGCCCGAGTAAAACATTTTTAGATGAGAAAAGAAGTGACTGCCACCACACAGGCTGCTTGGAATTATGAGAGAGGGCTGCAGAACACAGAGACCAGATCACAAGGGCCTTGACCCTGTGCTAGGAAGATTAGGTATTTATCCTGAAGGCTTTGGAGAGGCTTTTATTTTAAGCAAGAGAGAGACATGATTGGATTCATGCTTTCCGAAGAGACTTCTTGTGATCCTCTAGAGAAGAGATTAGGAAAATGAAACTCCAAGAAAAGAAAAAAGGCTATTATAGTAATCCAGGTAAAAGATAATGGTGATTGAGACCATACCTGCCATCTTTCTGTTTTTCTACACAACATGATTCTCCTCCGTAATTCTTCTAACATATCACAATCGTGTGAAGGATCATCACATAAACTGTTCCTTCTAGCTGGAACACATGCGCTCTCCCACTTTCTGCAACCAGTTCCTATAAGCTTTTAAATCTCAGCCTAAATGTCATGTCCTTAGGCAGCCTTCCCTTACCCCCTGATTCCTCCGGTAGTCTCCCTATGGCCCTAATATCATAATTAGGAACAGTCATTTATATGGTTATTTGTGGATATATGCCTCTTCTACTGACTAGATTTCATGAGGAATTTAATGAGAGAATAAGTGAATGGGCAGGTAGAGACATGAAACAGATTCAAGAGTAGATACAGAGAATGTTATGTTTAAATGTTTGTGAAAATCAGGCAAGAAAAAAGTAAGTATACCTGGTTTCTAATTTGGTCACTTGAGTGGATTCTGGTGGCACTCCCTGAGTTAGGAAACCAAGGCAGAAAAAGTTAGGTGGAAGATGAAAGTTTAATTTAGTTTGGGACACATAATGGATACAAATCTCAGACCACAAACTCAAGTGGCCAAGAAGTAAAACTCAGCTGAGTTTCCATAATAAGCCTTATATCCCAGTGTTAACTCTATTCATCTCCAGAGCTCACTCTAGTCAGAAATATGCTCCTTCACTCTTGGAGTTATTTTGAACCTATTTTATTTGTCTTTCCCTGCCTTGATTTTCTTTTCTAATTTTCTCTTTTCTAGCCATAAAATTACAAAAGCAAAATTTTTCACAGTTGTTTGATATGCCTATCAAGATTCCAACAAGAGTAAATGTGCTTGTAAATCAGAGCATGAGTGATATTGATTAGAAAAAAGATGATTTCTGATAAAAAGGAATTTACTAAATATTGGAATGGGTAACAGATTAGTTTGAGAAATTACCATCTTTTAAATGTTCAAACTTCAAAGGAGATTAAAGTGGAGACTTTTTTTTTTTAGTTGGGTGGAGGAGAGACCTGACCAGCACTTCCCTCTTTTTCTGATAACAGAATGCTGGTTTCTTGAGGGAATCCATTCTGTGTAGTATGAGTGGGACCGACCCTAACCTATTATCCATTCGCCCCTTGCTCACTAATTTCTAGATGTGGTCATGTGTCCTATACTTGCCTAATTGGAATAGTATTACCATGGCCACAGTGTTGATTGGGGTACCTGACTCAAGCTAGACCCAACAGAATATTCTCTGAGACTTTTTTACAAATGCTATCAGGAAGCCATTCTCTTTCTACTGGGGTTACTAAAAAAAAAAGCTTTTAAATCTGAAATTTCCAGTGGAAAAATTCTGAAATTTCCATCTTGCCTACCACGTAGCTTTCAGAGACGAACATAATTATTTTAGTCCTTGGATCTAGTCCTTCCTGAAGCAGTGACCATCTCTGGACTTCACAGTAATGCAGGCAAATACATTTCCTGTATTGCTTTACTAGTTTGGGGTTTCAATCACTTTCAGTATAAGGAATACCTATGAATTCAAGGTCTTTGTCCTGTAAAGTGACTGATACTGTGCAATGTTTTCTTTCAGCCATAATGTCCAAAATAAATTGTGAAAGACCTTCAGTTTCTGGTAAAGGAACTGGCCATCTTAAACAACCAATAGGGTAAGTGTAACAATTCTGGTGTTTTTCTCTCTTTTTGTGGCAACACTATGGCTAGCCCAAAGAAGAATCAAATTCACTTATTCTATCTACAAATAAGTTTCCCTTTAAAGCAGAATCCCTTTCATGGAAAATAAATCAAAAAGGAAGCAGTTTATTCTATCCAGTTCTCTATCATTCAGGGCAGAAACTCTTCTCACTTCAGCAGAATAAAAAGGGAATCTGAGAAAGTCTCTGGGAAGTCTCCTTACAGTTAGCATTCTTTTCTACTGCAGAGGACGAATTCAGCCAAACTTCTAGAAGTGTAAAATGATATAGGTGAAGGAAGGTAATCACTTTGGGGGAAAAAAGTTGGTGACTCAGAGCGAGAGAATGGTAAAATTGGAATGAGAAAATAAAACTAAATAAGAGAGAAAACTAAAACAGGAAAATAGTCTTACTTAGGATTTTCTTTGTTGTTCTTTGCTTTAACTTACACGTAGAAAATTTATTTACCAATGACATAATTATTCATTTATTTAAAAATATAGTCATATATTAAGCCTACTCTGACAAAGGTACCAGGCTAAATGCCAGGAATGCAATGAGGAGTAAGACACCTATGACTCCATCTGTATTTTTAAAAGTAAACATTTGATTTTAAGAAGGAAAGATAAATGAATATCAAACATCCACTATATTGTGGTGATGTTCTCCCCACTACCCAAATGCCCTGGACAACGGGCAGGGGGAAGTGTGCTTAGGCCATCCTTAAAACAATGAAGAGGAAAGCTTGGAAGACATAGGATATCTGACTCAGGCCCAAAAGTCTCAAGGCTGAGACAACCTGCTTTTCTGACAACAGAGCTAAGTAAGCAGACTGTGTTGGGAAGGCCTGCACCCAAAGTTCGATGGGGTAGAGGATGCATGAGTTATCCATGATCCAGATGTGGCCTTAATGAAGGGAGCTGGACTTGACCTAAGAAGAATACCTGGAAGGGTGTGGCAACTCCAACAGAGAAATGGGTCACTGGAAACTGGTGGAAACTATCAAAAATAAACAAAGCTGGACACTAAGTAAAGTGGAAAGGACAGAATATAATCAGTAATATACTGTTGAAATAGGGAAAAGAGTCCAGTGTGAACTGAACTGAACTTTGATTTATGCAGAGGTGCCTGGGCATTTCAAAGGGAGAGAGAGGGAGAAGGGAGAGTAGGGGCTCAGTGGAGTCAGGGAAGTGAAAAATTACAGAAAGCTGGAAGTGAGATTTGGTCCTTGGGAAACCTATCTGCATTTGTTAACTGGCCCTTATCAAAGTTAGACTTCTACCCTCCCACAGAGACTGGTAGACAGGGGCCTATCTTCAGATACTGGCTGGAACAAACAGTCAGTTCTTTGGGCGGCATTGAATTTTCTCAGGCAGGCACTTTAAGGCTAGGGTCATCCTGAGGATGCAGCCTTGAGCTGTTGGAAACTATGTCAGTATCTGTTTTCAAGTATTTATTGTCCAGGGTTGAAGCCTCATCAAGAAAGGGCTCAGGTACCTGGCTAGAGTTTGGTCAAAGGGAGAATCTTTGTCAAAACCAGGGGTCGAGGGAGGATTGCACTTGGCGAGCTATAGGAGCCAATAAGAGCCTACAAATATGGTTTTTAAGGTTAGACATTTGTAAAGTGGGAAGGGTTTGTGAAGTATCTAGAAAAGTAGGAGAGAATCAGCATTTGGAATCGAATGTAGAGGGCACCGATACCAAATCACAACTGTGTAAGACCTTTCTGCTCCTTATTCTTGTTTACTCTCCCCATCCCCCTCTGAATAAAACATGAGGAGGCAATGCAACCTTGCAATTGGGGTAGGGGAGTAGAAAATAGAGAAGAAACTAACCACTCCCCTCCCCTCTAATATAATAATTTCAGGTTTAAAACCTGAAAAGAGTTGAGCTTGATGTAGGGGAGAATTGGTGAGAGCTTGAGATAGTAGGTATTGGACTGGACTGGCTTTTTTATCAAGCTCGAGATTTTGTCTTCAGGAAAAAAAAACAAAAACCAATAAACATTCTAGAGAGAGGGTTTAAATGCACAAGATTGGGAAGTAATAAGGTTGTTTTCTGTTTGCACCCTACCAAGTCTAGTTTATTAAATAGTCATACACCTTCCAAGTCTAGTTTATTAAATAGTCATACACCTTCCTCCATTACCTCATCTTCCAAATATCCTCATTTGCATATACTAGAGCACAGGGTGCTTCTGCAAATATTTATGCTTAGCTGTACATAGAAAGTGTCTTGGTTTTCGTCATGTTCTGAAAGGAGTCTATTGATCCCAAAATGAAAAGCTCTCACACTAAGGCCACTAGGTTCTAGCTCTACAAATCTATACTCTCCTCCCTTTAATAATAATTAATCTTTTGTGATGCCCCTTCACTATAATAAACTGAAAGTAATTTATAATAAAACACAATTCAATGTATAAATGCTTAGTCACAGTTTCACTGGAATGCATAATGGAATAGTCATATGTCTGTACTGTTAAAAAACAAGGCAAGCCCAAAATGGAGTCGCTTATGCTAAGCCCCGTATCATGAAGCTGAGACCTAATTTTACTATAGTTTTGACTCTTCCAGAAATGGAAATTAAACCAGTTAATCAAGAATCTTGCCTGATCAACAACACTAGTTAGGTAATCTGCCTGAAAGACTTCTGCCATACCCTAAAGGAAAGTAACTGCAATAATTAACCTTTTTTTTTTTAAGTATAACTTCCTCCTTCCTGCTCCCTTCTGCCTACAAAAGTCATTTTTTACAGATCCTCAGAGCTCCTTTCTGTTTGCTAGATTGGATGCTGCTGATTCTAATTAGTTTTTGTTCAAATAAACTCTTAAAATTTTTAATATGCCTCAGTTTATCTTTAGGAGTTTCCATATGTGAAATCATTGATTATAAAAGCTACAACTACAGACTAAAAAATGTGTTATATTAATTTAAATAACATCAGCTGACATGTTACTAGTGGTAATATTTTCTAAAGTTCTGAATATCTCTTGGTAAAGCTTTCCATAAAAGAACATACAATTTTCCTTCAGTTTATTCAGTACTTAACATTCCTAGCAAATTCAGGCCAAACAAGAAATACTTAGTGTTTATCTTTTAAAAGTTGACTAAATTTAAGTTTACTAAATGCTATCTTTGTAACAATCAAAAACACCCTCACAAATTCTCAATTCCCCTCAGGAACATCAGTATTGTTGAACAGGGCAGGTTTTTGAAGGTCATACGTCTCACTTCTCCCTCAGGCCTTCTCAGTTCCTGCTTACTCCTCTCTTCTACCTTTCCTCCTAAAGGGGAATTCCTGGACTAAAGAGACATCTCTTTACTGTATTTTTTCTTTTAGAAATGCTAATGAATTAAGGAATTCTCTTGATCGAATTATCTAATAAAGCCAAATCTTAATTGAATTTTGGGTGCTCTAAAACTCCTCCAAGTCACCCAAGTTCTCAACCATGCTTTTGTAGTAATTTTGTTTTCAGAGCATCATCTCTCTACATTTGGGGACTCTCCTGTAAAAAATCCCAGACCTTGCCGATTGGCCATATTACAAATTTACAAGTATCCAATCTCTGGTATCTGTGTCTTTTCTCAGGCCAGCTTCTCCCATTTCCCTCAGCACTGATCCCCAACCCTTACCCCTTTCTTCAAGCATTCTAACCAATCCATCACTCAAGCTGCAAGACTCAGTTGCTAGCTCACTGAAATATTTAAAGCTATACAGTCCTTCTATTTCCTTGCCTCTCTCACTTACCAAAACAATTTTCTATAGCAGCATGCATACTAGCACCTCATTAAGGAGAAAAATAACAGGGACCCACGATGGAGTACTGAGTGAATTTTTACTGCCAAGCAGAGGCATTCTGATTCAGCTGAGTCTGGCCTCTAGGGATGAGTTTTGGGAGAGAGAAAATGGAGTAGTGTTTTAAAGCTCCAAAACCAGAAACTATATCCTGTATTAGGACCATGTTACTGTAAGCAATCGCTGAGCAGGGCTGAAGGGGGTCCTCTGCGTTTGTGGAATTCCTGCTTCAGGACCATAACTTCTAGTTGCCTGTTGACATATGAAATGTCCAGACCTGTAGAGAATTTTTATTTGAGCCAAATTGATCACATGTCAGGAAACAAGATATCAAATGTTCCAGAGAATGAAGGTTTTACACTTTGTTTTTTTTTTTTTACATTTGGAATTAAGGAGGGAATGTAAGGAAGATTATTGAAGGTGGGAGAAAGCAAGGTACAGGGTAGTTAACAAGATTATGTGCTCCATTGAGGGTGGTTATATCTCCCAGGGGTCTGAAAAAGAGGCATTTCAAAGGCGTGTTAACCTAGATGCACTCAAACATTGGGCAGGGCTTGCTTAAGGCAAAGGTATCCTTTTCACTAGGAGAGTTAGAGGCAAGAGGCATGACTACTCACTGTGATATACCCAGTTAGGGATTTATGATCAGATCATCCTGTGAGGTTACTTTCAGTTATATTTATTACAGAGCCCCATTTCTGTCCATATGCCTCTTCTACAAGCTAGGTGACCAAACTATGATTTGAAACCAGCTTTCTTCCCACTAAAATATCCACGCCATTGCGTCCATCTAGAAAGAACCTGGAGTATAATTTTAGTCATCCAAGAGATGCACTTGGGTCAGAGGAAATAAACTGGTAAAAATTTCCATAGAGATAACTTTATTACTCATAAATTGGGTGAAGAAATAAGTTTGCAAAAAGCATTCTGCTACCTACAGATCCAAAGGAAAAGTAAAATTGTTTTATGAGAGTGAACATATTTTGAAATGAATGGTTCTATTAATTAGAATGGCAAAGTTCTGAAACATGTACTTATGGATTAAATGTGTTACATAAATTATTACTATTTGTATTATAATGATCTGATTACCTTAAAATTTTACTCTTCTGCCTTTTTGTTAAGTACCTTATTTGTTAAGTACCTTTTAAGGCCCCGACTTATTTTGGAGATTCCGATTTCAGTTGTTTTCTGTAGTTTTAGATGCCATCTTTTTAAGTTTTATAAAACCTGTAGAAGATTGGTCAATTTTCTCTTTACTAAGAAATAGGTACTGACATTTTCAGAATAATTATTGCCAAGTTGTTAAATTATGGATGATAGTTTTACTATTTTGTATATTCCAGATTTTGAATGATAAACTTGTATTACATGTTTTTTCTTTTTTGAGAGACGTTAAAAGTACAGAAAAATGCAGAGAAAAATATAAGTAATACCTGTTTTCCATAACCCAAGGCTCATCTATAATATTTATAGTTACCAAAGTAACACGAAATTAGTATAGGTTACAGAATGGTGCATGAGATGATGTGCCTACTTGACAGCCTCAGATCCACTTGGTGGGTATTTTGTTTTTGTTTTGGTCTGTGAGGCAGCAAAAGTTATACTCAGAGACTGATTCTATCTTTGCGAGCAGTTTATTTAGCATGGGTTCACTGTGGAAATATAATAATTTCAAAAGCCAATAACAGGATATCTTTTGATAAGCCAAATAAAGAAATAACGCTAAACAAACAAATGACAGATTAATCACACTATTGTTCCAAGCAAGGGGAAGTGAAAGAATAGTGTCCAAATTTAATATGGGATGTATACAAGGAGGAACGTAAGAGGATAGGTGACAAACCTAAGAGCTAATTTCCTGCAGCTGATGCAAAAAATGTCCTGTTGCTAGAGCATGTTGCTAGGGAACAAAGACGCCAGTGTTGGTAGGTGGGTTGATTTCTTCATAGGGGTACTGTGGTTCATAACCACTATCTACTAGGAGAGCCCCAAACATCTTCAGAGAATTTTTAGGTTAGCAGAGAGTCATCTTTTTCAAACTGAAACTCTCGAAAAGCCCCACAAACTCTCAGAATTTATAGTCTAAATGTCCTCTCGCCATAGTTATTTCTCTCTACATGTTCTTATTGATAAACTCCCAGTGGGGCCCATCAGCAGCTTGGCTGCTGCTGACTGCTTATCAAGGACAACAGGTGTAGAATGATGACATCCTGACACAACTTAGTTCATACTTATATCAAAGCAACTTTTTTTGTCTTTGTCGTAAACAAGTGGATTTGAAATCATATTAAGCCAATATACAACAGTGGGCTTTCAGTATGAGCTCCGCCTCTATAATCTTTGTGCTGCTGATATATTTTTTTTTTCACTTTTTCTGACTATAAGTAAAGTAAAACATTACCTTGTAGAATGGAAAGAGGCAGACTGATAGTGGACTCTGAAAAGAGAAGTCATTATTAAATATGTAAAAAGTAAAATAGTATTTTCTCAAGCCCGGCTGCTCTAGAAAGAGTAAAATCATAGGTAAGAAATAATTTCAAAAGATAACGAAGATCCCTTTTCTCTGAAAATAATGGTGTAGAACTTACTATATGCCAAATAATATTCTAAGTACTCATTTAACCTTGACAGCAATGTGGTAGGGTTATCATTATTATCATTAATGTCTTATTTTATGAATGAAGAAACTGAGGTATAGAGAGAATAAGTGGCTTCCTTATAATCACACAACTGATCGGTGGTGGAACTGGGAATATTAACCAAGACAGTCTAACTCCAGGTTCTATATGCTTAACATCTATACTCTGCTGAACTCCAATGTGTAGAAATGCTGGAACCCCTGTCCTACATCAAGTCCATCTTTCTCCCAGTAGAACCCCAGGAGTATATCAGTTTTTCATCGCTTCGTTTAAAAAATGCCAAAACTCAGTAGTTTTAAGAAACAACAATCATTTATTTAGCTTACAGGTCTGTAGTTTGAATAGGGTTTAGCAGGAAAGGCTCATCTCTGTTCCGAGGATCTTGATCTGGAGCAGCTCAGCTGGAGGCTGGAAGATCTACTTCCAAGATGGCTCACCCTTATGGCTAGTAAGTTGGTACTGACTGATGCTGAGAACTAAGCTAGGGGAGACAACTGGGGGACACAGTTCCTTTCTGTGTAAGCTTCTCCAAGCAGTTTCAACTTTCTCATGGCACAATGGTTGGGTTCCAAGGGCTGGCATCCCAAAAGAGACAGGAAGTGGAGTCTGACAGTATCTTAAGGCCTGGGGCTAGAAACTGTCATAGTATCACTTCTGCCATATTCTATTTGTCAAGCAAACACAGAAACCAGATTTAGGGGAGGGAACGTGGACTCTACCTCAATGGGAGAAGTGCCAAAGCACTTGGGACCATGTTTTAAAATCTCCACAGTACCTAAGATCATCTCTAGGTTTATATGGCTGTGATCTCCCAGCTTTTGATGACTCTGGCTCCCATGGAAATGAGCCGACTTGGGGCTCTGTTTTAGCCTTCATACTAAAGTTACTTCTCTCATCAATACTCTGGAAGACCTGGGAAGAAAAAAAATCCACCAGCTCCCATGTTGTACCAGCGTTGATAGAGGTATTTAGACCTTAAACCATAAACCTTAAACCATACCTCCTGCCACTTATAACAGTCTTCTTGTTATGGAACTTTTCTGAAGTGCTCTGTTAGTTTTTCACAATATCCCACTGGGAACCATTATATTGTATGCCTGGGTCAGAAGACACTAGAAGAAACAACACACAATACAACCCTCAAAATCAAACTACTCAGCTATTACTCGTCTACCTCCGTTCCTGCTTGTGTTCTCTGATTCTCCTACTTCAGGAGGAGTCCCTTTGGTACCTGTTACACTGAGTCTATGAGGTTAAGAGAAGCCACTATTTCCACAATATATATATTGTTTGAGAGCTTCAGCTCCAGGCAACACTGGCTACATAATTGCAAGGCCCAGCACAAAATGAAAAGGTGGGACCCCTTGTTCAAAGAGCAGGAAATAGGTGCCCTTAAAGGTGCCAACATATAGTTTTTATTTTCTTCAGACTCTCTCCTGACTTGCTATGGTGTTTTGCTGTTCTAAGTAAAGAAAAATTAAAATATTAGCATGAATTTTACCATTCATTTAAGTGGTATGCAATGTCAATTTTAAATGCAAAGAAAAGAGCCTTCAACTTACATGCAGAATCACCAAAATTATACAATTAGTATTTCAGAGTTTGTATTTGCATAAGTATTTTGTTCTTACCAAGACTGAAACAGTGAAACACTGAACAAAACTCATCTGTTTTTATTTCACTTCTTTTTTTTAACACTGTAATTTAAACCTAGATTCTTTTATTTATTTCCAAAGAGAAATTAGAGAGTAAATGTAAATTAGAGGTCCAAATGACTATTTCCCTGGTTATAGACTTTCCTTTAGGGTGATAGAAATATCTTGGAACTAGATGGAGGTGATGGCTGCACAACTATTTCATTTCTTGATGTGCATACATTCTACCAACACATTCTACCTTCAGCTTTCTAATGAGTAAGGAACAACTATAAAGGAAAGAAAACATGAGTTACCTTATATTTCTCTTTCCTTTATGTCATCATTTTCACATTGCTAATACAAGGGATTAAGATAGGCAAGAAAGGATAAGCTTCCTTGGTGATTTATGTTGCTTAGAACACCATTGCCTTTTTTTTCAGGCTACAGTTTTGGGAAAATTGGGGCAAGTAAGATAGTGAAGGCCTCAGTGACCTAGGATTAGAAGCTTTCTGCCTTTTTGGCTTGAAGATTTCCTTCTGTCTCAGAGTAGCTGAGAAATCCATGAAGCTTCGATTCTGAAGGATTCAGCTTCGATTCTTCCACTTGGGCCTCAGTTCTCTTTCTTTTACAGGGACAGCCTTAGTTCCCGTGACCCCGAAATACATTTCCCCCTTTTCTAGCACCCAACGGCACCCCGTGCATCTTTACAAGTGGAAGAACTAGAATGGTTTTCAGGTCTCTTAGAAATGAAATTCTTTATCTGTGCAGCAGAAATGAAGATGTTTCATTGCCTTGGGGCTGGGAAATCATTTCTCCAGGCTTCCTCTTCCCTCTCTCGCCCCCTTAGGAACCGGATTGGCCTTAGCTTCTGAGCCTATCTGCTGTCTTCCTTCTACTTTCCTTTGAGCTCTGTTGGGCTTGGGGATCTTAATTTTTATTTCTCAGTTTTTATTTTTTTCTTCTGATCAGTTATTTTTGGGGGGACGGTCCCTCTTTTTTTCTTCTAAGAAAGCATTTACCTCTTTCCCCCTTTCTTCCTCTTTCAACTTAACAATCATGGTAACAGAATGCGACTGCTGATTTACCGATGTTATTTAATGTAAGTAAAAAAGGGGGAAAAGTGTAAAAACAAACAAACAAACAAACAAACAAACAAAAACAAGTTCTGGTTCAAGCAGATAATATAGCTTCTAGGGGCTGTCAGGGCCTCCCTCCTTACTCAGTCATAGATGTAATATGCTACCTTGTACTTGCTTTGAGTCTTGTGGAACTCCCACACATTGTGAGACTATAGAAATTCTGGGCCTATGAGCATCAGGAATGGTATGTGCAATAAACAGCAGACACATATATTGTTCATATCTTCAATGTTTCTGCACAGCTTTCATTGTCCCATCAAACTTCACCTACAAAATATAAGTTCAAAGATGAAGTTATTAAGAATTTTGAGACTGTGACAGCAGAGCATTAAACCAAGTGTGGAACCCTTTGGAGTGCAGAACCTTGTGCTACTGTGAAGGTAGTATGTTCATGAAGCCCACTGTGGTTCCAGGGCCCAAATTCAGCCCTCTCAGTATGTTTACTAGGCCCTGAGCAAGAGGCATAGTCTAGCAAACTATTATGATATTTGGGGACATCATTTGGAATTAAAATAAATTTTTAAAAATTATTCTATTTTGAAATGGGATGGAGTATTTAATAGCATTAAGAAGTTAGACATTCTCTAATAGGCAGCTCTCTTCCTGCTGCCTGCTCTGTCGCTGTTTGATTTTCTAATTTCTTTTTCTTTATCTATTCTATTTTTTGAGTTTAAATTGAGATGTAATTAACATTTAGTAAAATGCACAAATCTTAAGTGTATAGCTCAATGACTTTTTACCTGTGTGTACACCTACGTAACCACTGCTGAGGCATGATATAGAATATTTTCATCACGTCAGAAAGTTCTCTTATGCCTATTCTCAATCAGTAACCAAAAAAACTCCCATCAGAGTTTACCACTATTCTATGGTGCTCTAGAGTAGATTTGCCTATTTGTCTTTTCTAGAACTTTATAAAAATTGAGTCAAACAGTATGTATTCTTTTGTGTCTACTCTAAACAATATTTTTGAGATTCATCCATGCTGTTGCAGGTATTCTTTTTTTGACTGTTGGTATTCCATTATATGAATACGTCAGAGTGTGTTTATCCATTCTAGTGTTCATGGACAGTTGAGTTGAGTTGAGTTGATTCTAGTTTGGGGCTATTACAAATTAAGCTTCTGTGAACATCCTGTACAAGTCTTTATGTGGCCATTTGTTTTCATTTCACTTGGGTAAATACTTAAGAGTGAAAATTCTAGGGTCATACAGTGGCATATATTTTACTGGAGTAGAAACTGCTGAAGTAGTTATATAATTTTACACTCTCACCAGCAATGCATGAGAATTTTTCTCATTTCTTTTGCTTCCTCTTTTTTCTTTTCATTTTTCTCTCTTGCTTCCCCAACCTCATAATTGTTTCCTTATAATTACAAAGAGAGCTTTTACTTTAGGAACAAACTATGTTCATGGCTAGAAAAGGGAAGGAATTGAACATCTGAAGGTCCTAAGCAATTTAATTCTTAGTAATATCTTTTAAAAAGTGTGCGTGCACACGTGTGTGTGTATGTGTCTATGTAGAGAGAATGTATGTTCTTCATGTGTTCTTAGATAATTCATGGGGCCAACTGGGAATTGAGAACTTTAGGAACATTAAACATATTCCCCTACTCTTCATATTTCAATTTAATCTTTAAAGATTAGCCATCCCAGGGTAATGTAAGTAATTATTTTATCAAAAACTTTGAGATATTTATTAATGGTTATGATGTGCAACTTACATGTGACATTTTTAGAAGAGATAATTTAACAGATAATGCCAGATAAAGTTATCTGGTTTTATTGAGTTCACTTAATGTTTTATTATCTGAGAGGCCTCAGCATTTTTTTTTCCTTCCATAAAATCTTCCTTGTTGGTAAAATGGCTACATTTAAGAGATG
Source organism: Pteropus medius (assembly GCF_902729225.1). Classification (NCBI taxonomy): domain Eukaryota; kingdom Metazoa; phylum Chordata; class Mammalia; order Chiroptera; family Pteropodidae; genus Pteropus; species Pteropus medius. Next base: position 4,904,345 of record NW_024344370.1, on the reverse strand, counting down.
AAAAAAAGTGTGTGTGCGTGTGTGTGTGTGTGTGTGTGCGTGTGTGTGAAATAGCATTGCTAACACCCTATGGCAACAATAGAAGAAGATTCATGAATGTACAGCTGTGATACCTCACCTGCACTAGCTCAAAGGGAAGCTGGGACTTAACAGTGTTGCTGGTCAACAGCCATGAGCGGCTTCAGGACCTGATCCCAGAAGAGGGCAGCCAAGAGCTGCCTTCACTGTGGAGGAGAAAACCTGCTGAGACCTTCAAAGGTGATTATGAAAGTGTTTCTTGTCCATCATGGAAATTCCCAGAGAGATATAAGACCAGTTTGGGGCTTGATGAGCTCAAATTTGACTAGAGTAGAAATAAAAGTTAGCGGAGGAAGCTAGGAACCAGCTCAGGTACCTTAGAGTGAGATTAAGGAAAAGCAGAAAGTTGCCAAGTATTAAAATCAGGGACAAGAGAGAGATAATACAAGATGAAGATCTATAAAAGGAACAGATTGACTGGCAAGCTTTCTCTATTTAAAAAAATATATATATATATTTCCATTTTAAAGTATGCATGATCATTATGATACACTGGAAATCACAACAAAGGTTTGTTTTAATGATGAGTTTGGGGACATTTTTAGGTTTAGAAGCCAGAAGGAAGTTGTGATATACCATAATAGACCTTAAGCTTCTCTTGGAGTATTTTTGGAAGTGAGTTAATGCTTAAAAGCTATCCATATATTAGCCGAGGTCTTCTATGTTACAAGCTCTAGAGAGGATTGGCTTGAATGTTCATAACTTACTGTGGGAAGTCAAAAGCCCTCTCTAAGATTTCTGTGACTCTGGGAGGGATGAGGCAGGTGTTGGATATTAACTTCTCTTGGTCATCTTTATATATGAAAAGCAAAGCATTTAGAACAAACCCTTTCACACTTTACAAGTGATAATTACTTACCCTTCTTCATTTCTTTCTCCTTTTTTGCTTCTTCCTCCTTCTCTTTGCTATTGTTATGACCTCTGGCTCTGAGTTCGGGCTTCCACCGAACATGGTCAGTGAATGAATTATCTCACTACTTCTTATGCAGGTTGTCCCATGCTATACCATGTAAATTGATTTGTCAATTCCATTACCTTTCTCAAGTGATACATACTTATAACACCACCACCACCCTGTCCCCCTCAGAGATGTATCTGTTAACATGAGACATTTTTTTTTAAAAATCAGAATTTAGTGAAAATTTGGGGAGACAAAAGGGATATGAAAATATTTACAGCTCAATAATGTGAACTCCTTCCACTTAAAAACTAGGCACTTGTTAAAAGTCCTGTTCCCAGGAGTTTTTCTATGGCTTCATACCCATATAGGGGCTCAGCAACACACTAGCTATCTTGTTCTTCTTTATCTCTCCTGGATCCCTATCTCCCTACAGTCCTCAATGCAAATTCTTATTCTTTTTGCAGAACACTGGTATATACTTCCAAGCTAGGGTCCAGACCCACTTTCACATATTCGAACCCATCCAGATGCTCAGCAGAACAAAAAAGGCTTTTATTTACCATGAATGGGTTCTCCTTCTAAAGATGTTTTGGTTGTAAATTTCATTTCTCCCCTCTTCTTTGCATAAAGCAAGTAGAGTGAGGGAGATTTAGCAGGAAGCTACCCAGAAGAATACAAACTGGAAGAGAAATGGAGCGTCCTGGAGAAGGGATTAACATTTAGAGAACAAGTATCTGCAGTAACATGGCTGTTTCAGTCTGGAAACCCAAAACCTAGAGGAATTCAGAGGAATGAAGCATACGAAGAATTCTATCCAAAACAAATCAAGGGAAAGGAAGAGTGGAGAAAAGTCCCCCTGAAATGGAGCTAGTGAATAAGATAATCAAACAACTACATGCAATTACGGGAGGACATGATAAAGCTTGCCCATATCCCTGGCACCTGTGTTGTGGTCCCTGAAGGATATGGATGAAGCCCTCAAACTTAAAAAATCCATGTTAAAAGGATTTAAGTAAATATCTTAGCGGCTTGACATGGATCTGAAGACCCTCTGACACTCACAACGTAATAAATAATTTTTCCATTCTAGGGGGAAACAGGTATGATTAAATAAAACTTATTGCTCTCTATCACTCTTAGGGAAGTCACTATGTACCCTTTCCCACAAGATAAATTGTACCTATTGCAACAAGGAAAAAGAAAATTCAATGATAGTATAATTTCACTGAAAATCTATTAAAAATTGACCAAGTACAACACAAATATAGAATTAGTCACATTTATTCAAAGTCATAACAATAGTATAGAACTCATGGAGGAAGACAGACCAGTGGAACAATACAGAGAGCTCAGAAATCTCTGAAACTTGACATTTGATAAAGGTAGCACCACAAAACAATGTTGAAATGTTGTTTCTTAGGTAGCATAGGAAAACTGGCTCCCATTACAGAGAAAAATAGAGCTTGATCCTACATTTTTTTACCACATGCAAAGGGGAATCAAAATTGATTTTATAGCCTACTAAGGCAATAGAAGATGCAGAGAACTATCTTTATGAACCAGGGGGAAAACTTGGATTTTAAAAAAAACATGAGATAAAAAATGATTATTGTGATTACATAAAATTAAAAAAAATCTGTTCGATGAAGTACAAACTTGGGAGACAGGTGACCAAAAGAAGATATTAGCAATGACTAAAATCTACAGGGCATTAAAACTAGAATATACAAAAAGCTCCTGAAAATTAGCAAAAATAAATTTGGAAACGGTATGAAAAAATAGATAAAAGATATGAATAGGCAATTTGAAGCAAGAGAAGTCCAAGCGGCTAGTAAATAATGAAGATATACTCAACCTCACTAGTAAGCAGATAAATAAAAAATTAAAGCAAAGATGATACACCATTTTATACTCATCAGATTGGCATAAATTACAAAAAATGATACATATCAGTTTGGCAAGGATATGAGGAAATAGCATAAACAGAAAAAATTCTAGAAAGCTTTCTGGCAGATTTCAGTGAAAATAAGTTAGTGCATGTCTCAGACTTAGTCATCTCATGGTATATGTATACCAGAAAAATTTTTGCATGCATATGAAGGACAGTTATACAAGCATATTTATTATGCTTCCACTTATATGAGGTACCTTGAATAGTCTAGTTCAGAGAAAGAAAGTCGAATGATGGTTGCCAGGAGCTGGAGGGAGAGAGGAAATGGGGAATTGTTTAATGAGTACAGAATTTCAGTTTTGCAAGACTCCACATTTAAGGACTCTGGGATTACATTGGGTCCCCCAGATAATCTAGGATGATCTATTGTAAGGTTATCTGATTAGCAACCTTAATTCCCCTTTTCCATAGTACCTAACAAATTTATGGGTTCTAAAGATTAGGGTGTGAACGTCCCGAGAGGGGCATTATTCTGCTTTCCCAGGGGATAAAGTTGGTACCATGCTTCTGTATCCGAGCAGCAAAGAGGCCACACTAACTAGCCATAGAGAGGATCCATAAGGCAGGTAGGTGGACCTGTCTTTTATAGATATGTGTATCTTTCTTTCATAAATAGGTATATCTATTACAGCTTGATGACAGTAGATAGTAAAATCATATAATTTCCTTGTTTTAATTCCACATTCAACCAGTTAACTTCTGATTTTACTGATGTACATATTTTTTCCAAGGTATAGAAACTCTAACCAAACAATATTAATGGCTTCTCCATTTGGCAGTTATAGTTCTCATTGTAAATTAACACCTTTGAGATGCTGGTTTCAGTCTTTTGTGTATTTTCTGGACAATAGAAACTGATTCTCTTGGTATATTAAAAAAAGTGGAATTTTTTAATTTGAGGTTCAACTCCAGATTGTGAACACAGCAAAGTTCTGCCATTATGTGTGGCCCTTCCCCAGGCAACACATCTCTGTCTCACCAGGCATTTCTTATAAACATATCAAGGATCAGTCATCATAAATGGAAGTTAAAATGAATTATAACCTTTATACAAAGATAACATTATAGGCAAAGAAAGAGAACTGTGCCTCTCATGATACTAAAGCAAGCACAAGAGCTTTGAAGGCCAAGGAGGCCATGTGGAAAGGCAGCCACAGCCTCCAGAAGGCCCGATATTTATTTACCTGCCTTCCTGTGATATAACACACTGTGACTCCAAAGGCAGCCCAGGACCAAGAAATAAACTAAACCACAATGCCATCATCAAGTTCCCCTTGACCACAAAGTAGAGAACAACATACTGGCTTTTACTATAGATGCCAAAGCCAACAAGCCTCAAATAAAGCTCACGGAAAAAGATGTATAACATTGACATGGCTAAAGTCAACACCCTGATCAGGCCTGATAGAGCCCAGAAGGCATACATTGACCTAGTCCTTGACCATGGTGGCCCAATGCTGCCAGCAAAACTGGGATCATCTAAACAGTTCTAAACATTTTATCAAAAAAAAAAAAAAAAGTTGGTGGGTTACACATTGTGAGTAGAACAATTATTTCCAACAGAAAATATCCAAACTAGTATGTAGTGTTCATAATATTTTGAAATATTAGTTTTAAATTTCTCCCATATTTTCCACTAATTTTTCCATCATTCAAGCAGATAGCTGGCTCTTTGCTTCTGTAACACTGCAGAAAACAGAAGCCTGTCAGACATCCTCTCTTTATCTCCAAAATCTCAATCAGTCCCATAGGAGAACTGAGAGTTTTCCAGAGGAGGTAGAAAAGGGTTTGTGGGACAAAGGACTTGCATGAAGCAGTTGAAAGAGAAGTTCTTTCATTGAGACTGCAGAAAGATCTCCCATGCTGCAGGGCAGAGAGGAAGAGCCTTGGGTGTTTTGGAGCAGAACTTCCCCTATACACCCCCCACCCCCTGCCATAGTGCTCCCAGGCAGTATCCAGAGGATGCAACAAGCCTGCAACAATTGAGAAGTGATTTCTTGGGATGGGTAGGGCAGGATTGCAAACTCAAATACCTGCAGGCCCAGTCAGGTTACACTGATCAGTGAAGGGCTCTCAGGGGTCAAGCTACTACTGAGCTGCAGAACCAAGTTACCATATCTTCCAATTTAAAAAGATGAATAAATCTGAATGTTGTAGATCAAATCTCCTGATTGTTATATGTTGCATTTCAAATGTCTAAATGCCACTATGTGGACCAATATAAAATCATCTGCAGAGTCTCATGTCTTGAATGTGACATGACTGCACAGTGCCACTAGACTGGAATGAGCTATTTGGACAGGAACAAGGGCCAGTTCCACTGTGGCCTGTGTGCAGAGATGATCAGTGACCACAGGGCCCTACCCCACTCCTGATACTTTGACTCTGTTAGAGCTTCATTTCCTTGGTGGAACCCAAAGAATAACAAGTTCATTTCTTATCAGCCCAGCAGGATGAAGCTTAAAAAATAATTAAATTCATTCATAAAAGTAATGGATTGTGACATATCTTTTAGGTATGAGTATATGGACTGAGATTCATGCCTGTTATGTAATTAAAGACATCTAAATTCCCTGTAATCGGGCTCATGTCCTATCTTACAACCGTCTCTACTTCAGTCCACCCACATGCTACCTGAACTCAATCACTTCATATTCTTTGATGACAGAGCCAGAAGGGCCAGACTATAATCTATTCCCTTTCTGTGCCCTCACATCCACCCTTAGGGCTTTGCTGACTCTGTGCCCTCTTCTGGGATGTCCCTTCACACCCCCATTTCTGCCTACCAAAAACCTATCATCCTTTGAGGAAGCCTAGAATTCTAGTCAGAATGTATCTTTTCCCCTCCTGTTCTAGGAGCACAATACCTTGCCTGTACCGTGGCTCTTCATGGAGTGGCCTCTCATTCCTAAATATGTTTCCCTCCACTTTATGGATGAGCATCACCTTATGATCTATGCTTCTGCTCTGGTCTCAGAATAGGAATAAAAAAAGTGGTGGCTGACTGGACTTGAGTGATGAAATAATGCAGTGATGTGACTTTTCTTTGAGTCTGGAAACCAAACAATGAGTTGTATTGAACTAGTTTCTGTGGTGGACACTCTCATACACAACCTAGTCCTCTTTCAGAAGCAAAGGTTTTATTTCTCCAACTGTCAGGAATGCTAAGAGGAGTCAGCCCTCAGCTGCCAGCCCTCTTCGGTGATTCCCTGGGCTTTAAGAAAACTGCCTTGCCTAAGAGCACCTGTCCTTTCAGGGCTGGCCTGCAGCCAATGACTAACAAGTGTGGGAATATAAAGGGTTGACTCTCTCTCCTTAACTCTGGACAACTCTGAAGGGCTGTCAGTCTTCAGGACAACCCAGTGTGGACAGCTGAGGCCTTTGTTGGTCCTATATCAAGGTAGACTTTCTAATCCTGGTTTCTTCACCAACACCCCAAACCTACCCCTTTCCTCAGGTATTGATCCGAAGAGCACACTTTAATAAAGAGGTTACATGCTAACTTCTGTCACAGAGTCGATTTCTGGGAAGCCTAATCTGGAAAAAGTTTCATACCAATTAACTACTATTTTCTTGTAAATTTGCGGCTGTTCATGCAGACAACAGAGGTGTCAAATCCACATTATTTATGTTTATTTTGTGATATAAATTCAGTGAAAATAAAAATGAAGAAAAATGGATGTTTAGGGTGGGGAAATAAATAGGTAGTATTTACTGAATTCTAGAATAATACAAATTAGTGTCATGAATTTAAAATTGAATTTATTACAATTTGGTTCAATTAAATAACTTGTTGAATTAGCTATTATTTCAGTGAAATTAACATCAAGCAGACCATTCTAGCTTTCGTGCTGTTTGCTTTACATCTCTCTCCTCAATTTTCTTTAATCCATTTCTCATTTGCCCACTTTCCAGCGGTGCTTGTGGCTACAGCATTTACCCAGAGATAACTCGTGGATTACAGTCCTAACCTTACCCCCCCAAAATTGCCACTAAATATCTCGCTTTTATTATTATTTTCTCATTGTTCTAGTATATCGATAGTCTTTAGAAACAAATGACATCATTCTATTTATAGCATTCTGTTTTTAGTAGTGGTATTTTCATTTATAGCATTCTGTTTTTAGTAGCGGTATTTTCATTTACGAAATATAGTAATTCTCGATCACTGAAAATGTCAAGTCCTAGAAAACATAACATTCCTACGCGTGATGTTAACATCATTCTCAAACAGTTGTTAGCCAAAAATTCATTTGACGAATCTGATTTATGTATACATTTCTGTTACATTAGAGTTAGAGACAAGTTCTGTTTAGAAATAACTCCAAGAAGTTTTTATATTCTATTTTCACATTGAAAACCAGTCAGATTTGCTTCAGCCTCAAAGAGCATGATTATGTAAAATTAATGCTGGCAGCAAGCTGCATTTTTCTTCTAAATAGAAAATGGGTTAATCAACAGCTCTTTGCTGTGAAGGTTTGGGTTTTGGTTTGCTACAAGGATCATCCAGGCCAAAAAGCTGTACTGACCTTTTCAGCAACTTCATCTTTAAATATGCTTGACAAAGATAAGGAAATGAGACTCATCTGTGTCAAGCAAGTGGCCAACAAAGATGTTGGCAAGATACTTTCAATTTGTTTTGCTCTTAACTGTGAACTCTAAGTAACAGCAGAGATATCTGGAAGGCAGCCCCTTAGGCTAATGGTGAGCAGCTGAAGGTCAGGAAGGGCAAGTCGCAGAGGTACAAGAGATGGAGGGGACAGAAAAGGGCAGGATGGTCAAATGGAAAGTTGTAAGCTCATCTTTGTTAACATTCAGACTGCTTGGATTCAAAGTTATAACTGTCTCCCTAGTTGTGTGACTTTGAACTAGTTCACTTAACTCTTCTGAACCTCAGTTTCCTGAAATTTAAAATAGGGAAAAGGATAGTTCTCATCCCATAGATCTGTCATAATGAGTAAATGAGTTATTACCTGTAAAGTACCTAGAGTAATGCCTGGCAATGAAATTACTTAATGAACATTAGGCCTGGTCCTTCTGGACTGGGAGTTGGAGGCTGAGCTCTCCAGCCCCGCCTGGAAAGACCAGAGTGAATCGGAAGCAGCATCAACAGGAGAAGACAGCCTGTCTTTTATTATTGACTTTTATTTAAGTCAACAGACATTAATTAGCATCCAATAAATGTGTGGCCTGTGGGGATATAAAGATGATGCAGACAGAGACCCTCTGCTCCAAAAGCCTATTGTTGGATGTGGAGCATAAAGTTGCTGGCTCCTGGTAAGTGGAGACCTATCCTTTCAGATTCACAGTGAGTGAGCATTGGGGTGACACTCCACCGGCCCGAGGTCATTCTATGGAGAAAGCCCTCCTTTGCATGAAGCCACAAGTACAGGGCAAAGAGCGCAGTGTTGGAGGTAAGACAACCCTGACTCTGAATCTGCTTTGGGCAATTTGGAGCATTGCTGTGCCTCAGGTAGCCTTGTCTGTAGAACAGAGATGATATTTATAGAGTTGTTTTAATAATTGAGATGATGCAGGTAAAACATCTAGCACAGATACTCAGTGAGTGTTAATTCACTGAACAAATATTTATCGAATATCTTCTCTCTCAGGCAACCAAAACAAAACATAACAAAAAAGAAAAGAAAAGAAAAGAAAAAAGGCCTGATTCCTAGTGTACCTAAGGAGAAAAAAAATTCAGAAAGAGAGAACTATGTCTAGAAAGGCTCGCTAATAATATTTTGAGTGCTTACTGTTGCCAAATGGAATGCTTTGATTCTCACATGATTGGTAGTTATGAATTGGACACCGTTACCCTTTATTACCCCCATTTTACAGGACAGTGGCTAGAAGAGAGGCAAGATAGGTAGAGTGTGTTCTGATCACAGTGAACCTCATAGCAAAGATCATGCAAAAAAAATCTGAAGCCTGTGCTGGACACTTTGTGTTGGCTCCTCTCCATCCACTCTCCACCCTGCTCTGCCCTGCTCAGGGCCCAGTATCAAAGGCTGTGTGTCCATCTTCCATTGGGCTTCAGCAGAGGACAGAGGGATGAGTGTAGGTCAGGGTGTTGATTCCCCTGGCTCCCTCCCTGTGAGCTGGCCTTGAGTTGGCTGGGTTCCTCACTGAAGGCCACTTTTCTAAGGGAGGCCAATCCACATGACTCTTCCATCTTGGTTCCAGTTAATGCTCCCTCTCCTCAAATCTCTACACTTGAGGGAGCTAACGTCCATATTGTCATCAATATGGATCACTGCGCTATTCCTTGTGGGTTTCCCCACATCTACAACTTTATAAATGAACCCATATGCTTTTTAATCTTTCTCCTTTGCCACTTCCCCAGTCCAGGTTTCCCCTTCACTAGACAACAGGAATAGCATTCTAATTTATTTTTCTTTATCCACTCTTTTGGGAGGTGGGGGGTGGGGAGAGGGGACAGAGGGAAGAGCATACAAATGAAATGGTTTTATTCTTTGCCAATCATTGTTTTTTGGTGGCGGTAGTGTTGAATCTTGCTTTTCTCTCCCTCAGTGATATCTTGGGTAGATTTCACAGCTTTATGGTTACTTAAAGTTATTAAAATTTAGTCAGCTTTAATCCCAAATTTTATTAATCTATTTTTTTGTTTTAAGATGATACTTATAGAGTTGCTTTAATAATTGATAATTAATTAAAATTAATAATTTAATAATTATATTAGAAATATTTTAATTATGAAAATTTTCAAGTATACAAAAGTAGAAAAAAATGATATAAGTTCCCATTACCTCGGATTCAATAATCGCTAACATTTTGCATGCTAATATCCTTTTATCTTTTCTCTGGATTATTTTAAAGCAGATTACAGATATTATATCAATTCGCTTATAAATTATTCAGTATGTATCTTTAACATATAAGGTCAGTTTTTTTTAAAACAACTCCAATGCCATTACCACACCTAGCAAAACAATTATTTCTAAATTCCACGCTCAGTACACACTCAAATTTATTCAATTGCCCCCAAATGTCTTTTGCAGTTGTTTTGTTTCAATCAGGATCCAAACAATATCCAGTACTCTCTTCCTCCTCCTCCTTCCTCTTCTTTTTCATCTCATTTATTTGTTGAAGAAAATTTGTCATTCCTACACAATGTCCCACAGTCTGGATTTGGCAGATTATATCCTTGTGGCATTGTTTAACATGTTCTTCTAGCTCTCATATTTTCCGTAAACTAGATCTAGAGGCTTGATTAGATTCAAGATAAATTTCTTGGCATATATGGGGCTATGCACTTCATCTTTTATATGCACTCTTAATATCTTTCAGTCTATTCTCTGTGTAGCAACCAAATGATTTTTAAGCATATATAAATCTAATAATATCACAAGTACCCTACCCTCACCATGCTTGAAAACTCTCAGTTGCATCTTGTGATTCTAAATGCAAAGATCGAAATACTTAATGTAGTTATAGGAAACTGCTTTTCCATTTTTATCTTGTACTACATTTACCATATTCCACCCACACTGGCTGTCTCTTCTTCTCGTTCAGTCATTATGCTCTTTCCTCATTCAAGGCTCCAGAGCTTGGTGTTTCCTCTGACTGAGACATTCTTCCCTCCTTTCTTTGCCTAATTAACTCCTGCTTCTTCAGATTTTAGATCACCTTAGTTCCTCAGGAAAGCCATCCCTGACTGCATAGATAGGAATCTTTTCTCTTTCAGTTCCAAGTGAAGGGGGAAAAAAATTCAAGTAAGCAATCAATCAGATGGTTTAAGCAGAAAGAGGGAAGTTAACTGGCTCACATAACTAAAATGTTTAGTTGATATGAAGCTGGATCTGTATGTTTAATTAATATGCTCTAGAATCTCTATTTCTTGACTCTGCTCTCCTCTGCTAGTGTCATTCTTAAGTATGCTCTCTTCACATTGTGGCCACCAGCAGCTCCAAGTGCATTGTATTAGCTTAGCTGCTCAATTGAAGAAGTACATCTCATTTTTAAAATTTTATTTTCAATTACAGTTAACATACAATGTTATATTAGTTTCTGGTGTACAATGTAATGTTTAGACATTTACATACCTTACATGCATCTCATTCTTAATGTTTCCTGGAAAAGTCCCTGTAGCTTTCTCATTAGTCTATCCTGAATCACATAAATTGATCACTGTGGTCATGGGGAACTTTCATTAGTCAGAGCTGGGTCATGTGGCCTTCAATGAAGTCAGTGGAGGGGTCAGCCCCACCTTAACTACATTGTCAAAGAATGTAGAAGGGGTGATTCACCAGAGGAAAATTAAAGGGCAGTTTCTAGGAGCAGAGGAAATGTTGGACAGGTGAAAATAGATATCCACTCCTAAAAAACCATGAACTTTTCCCTCATGGTACTATTCACAGCTAAAATTTTGATTTATTCATTTGCCAATTTGATTAATGCTCATCTCTTCTGCTAGGCTGTAAGCCCCATGAGGATAGGCATGTTTTTGTTTACCTTTTTATTATGTATCCAGTGAGTACCTGCCTCCAGTGGGCGCACAATACATTCTGTCGAATAAATAGATGAACTGTATTTCGGATATCCTGGGAGGTGTTACGTCATGGTGATTTTGGAGTTAGACAAATCCAAGTTTTAGTGTTGGCTCTGTCACTAATTTGCTGTTAGACTAATTAATAAATCGACTGAAGATTTACTTACAACATCTATGAAATAGGAAAATACCTGGTTCATTGGACCTTTTTGAGGATTCAGATAATGCAAAAGGTTGGCATATTGTAAGAATTGATATTTCTTTTATTCCATCTATTATTGCCAGGAAAACTGGCTATCCATATTTCCATGGCAGACTTGCCCTATAATTTACTCCCCCATTCAGACACTCTTTTAACTGTAATTATTGCATATATCCCAGTATTTTCCATTCCACAGGGCTCTACCCTTTAACTATTCCTGGAGAAAACTACTCAAGCTACATACTAAGGCTCACAGACCACCTTACAAGTGACTGAGAGAGAGAAAGAAGTGCCATCCAGTGAGCAACATACAACAAATGGTTGGGGGTCAGGTGTATCTCTCGTCTCTTCTAGTCACTTATTGTTTTGTATATTCTCAGCAGTCAAACTGATTAACACAATGGCCTTTAACCGCTTCCCCCCGCCCCCCACCAACCTCCCCATCTCCACTTGCAACCCTGCCCTTGTCTATAGCCACATTTAACAGAGGGACTCCATCCCTAACTATCCAATCTGCTATAATAAGCAGGGAAATGCATATGTGTTTTAGATTAACCTGGGCACTAAGCACCAAAAGTACCTAGTACAATAGCCACTACTATTGTGCAGAAAGAACCAGGCTGAGTGATGCAAAAGGAAAAGATGCTCCAGGCTACATGCTAGCATTCTGCCCTAGAGTTACAGAGTTACCCTTACTCCTCCCTTAGTCCAGGTGTGTGGGGGCCAATAGCTAGTAAAGCACAAGGCCTGAATAGGAAGGGAAAAAATTCCATGAAAATGGCTGATGTGGGTGTTGGGAGTGGGCAGGACAAAACACCAGAATGCTGGTATTGTATAAGGACAGAAATAAGAGGAGCGAAGGGTGCCTACAGAAGAGGAATTGAAATGGTAGACCATAGGGAATGGAAACAATAGATATGACACTATTTTGATTTTGAAGAAGTTATCAGAGGAGACAGACATGAAAACTAACAACATAAAATACAAAATAAAAATTATGATAGAAATCTGTATAAAGTCCTATGTGAGAGATTCAACCTCTCCTTAGAGTAAGTAGAAAAGAGTTTGGTAGAGATTTTAAAGAACAGAAGGCATTTGAGATAAACTTGAAGCAAGGTGAGGTTTCTTGAATGCCTGATGGGTAAAGGTGATCTGAGTGAAAGCAAAATATGAGCAGACATAGAAGCATAAAAGGGTATATGGATCAAGTGTTGGGCAGGTTATTTAGATATAGCTGAAAATTAAGCTATGCTTGCAGGAATAATAGGTATAAAGGTTGGGTATGGGACAGCAGTGTAGGGCCAAATTGTTCAGGGTCTGGATGTAGCAGCAAAACATTTAGGCTAAGAACTAGGGTTTTTGAGAAACAACCCTGGCTTTGAAACTTGGATGTAGTGTAAAGACAACATATTATTATTCCTATTCCACACTTTAGAAGGTGACTCCCTGTGGAGGAAACTATCAGAGTCCTCAAATTCAAAAAATAGGTGCTTTTCTTGTGGGCCAACCCCATCGCCTGACTGTTACCTAGTCTCCAGTCACTGACTCAAGTCTCTAGTTCAGTTACTCGAGGGGTGTATTTGTCAGCAAGTTCAGGTCTGATCTGGTTTCTTTAAGACATAAAGCCAGCTAACCCTACACTATAGATTTACCCTTTTGAGACTTCTTACTGTCAGAGATGCAAAATTCGGAGAGCGAAGGGATGGCTGGCAATAGACCATGATTGCAATAGAAAACAGAAGGGCAGTAGCAACAGACATCATCTGGTGCTTCTGTTTTGTTAGATACCCTCCAAGCTACTTTGGTAAGCACGTGCTTGGCAAATCCCTTTGTTCTTCCACAGCACTTTGGCTCTAAGCTCCTTGTTTGGGCCACAAAGAGCCTTCAGGAATGCCTTTGACTTTATAACTTATGTTGGCCTGACACTAGAGCTCAGATCTTCATTGAATTTGTCATGAATGGGACCTTTGAACACACCACCTGACGTGGGACATTTGGGCACTGAGTAGTCCGTGACTAGTTAATGTTTCACCAATGTTTCCAAGTACTCGCACACACCTAAGATATCTTTTTAATTTTTTATTTTATTCCTTTTTTTATATTATTTTTTATTTTTAAAAAATTGCTGAGAAAATGAGCATTTAAGTTGCTGAGGTAATGGCCAGTCACTTCCATAGGATGTAAATCTTAAGAACCAAGACATTCAGATACATAACTACCAAATGGTAATCTAACTCAAGAAATTGAATGTTGATAAAATACTATTATCTAATATACAGTCCATTTTCAGTCACCAATTGTTTTGATATCTTTTATAGCAACTCCTCCCCGTCCCCCAATCTAGGATTCTTTTATGTCTCCTTACTTTGGAATGCTGCCTTAGCCTTTCATTGAAACTAAGATATATTAATAATCTCTATCAATAAAAAAACACAAATACAGAGCACAAATAATACAAATAATGAGACATATGCTAGGGGATGAATATTTTAAGTGTCATTTCATTTTATAACAAGAGGCCTTTGCCTTAGTCCACAGAAGAGATGATGAAGTTAAACCAGCTAAAGAGAAATACAGAGGACTCAATTGATTTGGTGTGGTGACTCCAAGTTTTCTAACATGGGAATCAGCATGAACAGAGATGCTGTCCATTGCTGAAAAGAATAGTGGGAGGAAAGAGAAGATGAATTTGGATATGTCGAGTATAAGATGCCTTAGGAGTGACCAGGTAGAGTTATTTAGTAGTAATGTGAGCAATTTGTCCCAGTTTGCTTGGGCTTGTCCATTTTAACACTGAAAGTCTACATCCTGGAAATCCCTTTATTCCTGGGCAAAATGGGACAGTTGGTTACCTCTATAATCAGTTGGCCATAAGTGACATGAGTCTGGAGCTCGGAGAATGGATGAAGTTGGTGACAGAAGGACATGTCTATGTAAAGGTGATAATTTGAAACCTTAGGAGGAACTAAGACATGTTGAAGAGAAAAGCCAGGTGAGAAGATCTCAAAATGGAAGCTGAAATCCAGAGCATCTCTCTTTCTTGGCAAGCAATTTCTCTAGCCCAGCAATCATAAAACAAGCATTGGTTTACTTACCATATATTTCACATTACTTTTCAACCACTGTGAACTCTTCATAAACTTGCTGTCTTAGGAACAAAAATTAAATGAACTTCATTATCCATCAAAGAGGTTATGATCACCCCTTTAGTCTGTGACTTCTTTACTAGACTCATTATTAAACTTGGAGATTTAATTTCTTTTTTAGTGTTACTCATTTTTCATTTAATTCTTTACAGCCAATGGCTTGTGATCATTACTTTTTAATTCTAAGTTTCCCAGTATAGCCTTTTCTACAATATGGTACATTTTCTACATCATGAAGTTCAGCAGAGTGGAACTTTGGTTAAATAAAATGAGAATAAATTTAAAAGTTTGTTAAGTTCTAGATCTTTACAAATCATAGGAACTATGCTTCTTCTTTGTTATTTTCCAAAATGAGTATACTTGGACCTCACTGAATCTACAGATCCACTGTATTAATACATTAAACACATTTTTGTCATCTAATTGTTAGTTGGTCATTATTTTGTCAAAAATACTTTAATTCAGTAAGTCAGTTATAAGTAACTAGTTTGGTTCAAGGTCTTCATTACAGATCTGACAGGGCCTCAGAGGTCATCTGCATTCCTATCCAAGGCTATTCCTGCCTTTGCTTCTATACTTAGCTTTCCTGAATACAGCAAATGTTAAACTTGATCCATTCATATAGTATTGTAAAGCCTTATGTTTCCATAGCAGTTTCTCATCTTACTTGATTCCTCCAGCTGTCAAGTAAATAGGTCAAGTATTACTACCACTCTCATTTCAAAAATGAGGCACCTGAGATACAAAAGTGACTTGAGCGAAGTCACAAGATGAATCAATAGAGATGCCAACAGAAGGACACAGAATTTCTGACTCCTAAGCTGTTAGTCTTACCACATCAGGTGACCAGCCCCTACTCTGCATTCATATGTCATCTGAAGTTATAAAGTACACTTGAACTATAAACAGATAACCTTGCCGGCTACAGTGCTCTTGCTCTTTGTCATCTTTTTATGGAATTCCAGCCCTTATATAAAAAACTAGAACCCACAGAATAGAAATTGACTTATTTGATTTGGGAGCTAATGAGAAGGATCTGAGAGAATAGTTTTCTTTTGCTTCTCCCCACTATTCCCCACAAATCACTGAATGCTTTCAGTGGGCTCTGTATACAACTGTGGCACATTGTGTTTTTCCAAAGATAGCCACAACAATCTCTCCTATCCTACCTACCATTCTTACAATGTGCTTCGATACTTCTCCCATGGAGAGGTGGTATCTATGGCTTCTCCCCTTAAATCTGGGTGATTGGGTAATATGACGTGACTTCTGAGGCTAGAGCATAAAGGTGATACAGCTTTGCCTGGTTCTCTTGGGACATTTGTTCTTGGAACCTAGATATCATGCTATAAGGCTATCCTAGCAGCCACACGGAGGGTTCATGTAAATATGTTATAGCTGACAACTCTAGCTAAGTTCCCAGCCAATAGTCAGCATCAACCACTGAATATGGTAAGTAAGCCTTCAGATGATTCCAATCCCCAATCTAGAGGGACTCTCCTGACAACCCTCAGTCCCAGGCAAACCAAGACAGTTGCTCACTCTACCCCAGGCGATGAATAATATCCCCTCCTTCAGAACAACTTCTGAGAATTTAGGATCCTCCACTTTTACATGACCCAAAGCTCCAAGCAAAACATCTCCTTCAAAGTGAAACAATTCAGGCACAGCCCAAAACCAGAGGTAGGATTTCAGGAGACTGAATTTCCTCACCAGCCTAGCATCTGACATTTAATTTCCACAGTAGAAGATTTATTCCACAGTTCAAGAGCAGTGTGGCCTGCAAGGTTATCTGTTCACAGTTCAAGTTAAACTGTTGTCAGGTTTTTTATGCTCCTGAAGAAGGAATTGGAACATATTACCTCTAAGGCATATCCAACCCTAGAATGGTAGGATTTACATGTTAATATAAATCAGTTGATCATTTCATCTGCTAGAGGTGGTTTCTTATATAGAACCCAGAAGGGAGAATATGAGAACAATGTGTGCCTGAAGAGAAGTGATTATCTTACTCTACTCATTATTCTTTTTCTCCTGGATCTTCAACCTGTATCTGCAGTTTTCTTTTCAGCAGTGTTTATGAGACTGAGGTGCTGGTCACCAGCAAAGAGTACTGCCCCAGCAACATTTATACATGTTCGAGTCTCTCCTACCACTCTTGTCTCTCTACACCTTTTCTCAACCAAGCTACTTTATGTTTTTAAAATTATTTATAACTTTTAAAAACTAAAATATTCCCAAGAGAAATGAAAATATATGTCTGCACAAAGATTTGTATGAAAATGTTCAGACAATCTTTATTTCTAATAGCCATAAACTGGTAATAACTCAAATGTTTGTCAGCAAGTCAAAAGATCAACAAACTGTGGTACACCCATACAGTAGAATACTACCCAGGAATAAAAAGGAACAAACTACCGAAAATGCTATCACATAGAATTATCTCAAGAACCATTATGCTAAGTGAAAGAAGCCAGACACAAAAGAGTACATGGTATATGATTGGAATTCTAGAAAAGAAAAAACTAATCTACGGGGATAGGAAACATATCGGTTAGTGCCTAGAGCCAGGGAAGGAGATAGAGCCGATTGCAAGGGGCATGTGAAAGTTTTTGCAAGTGGTGGAAATGTTTTATATTGTGATTTTTTGATAGTAGTTACACAAGGTATATACATTTCTCAAGTCTTATAGAACTGAGTCTTAGGTACATTTTATTGTATGCAAATTAGTCCTTCATAAAGTTGATTTAAAGAATAAAAAATTAAAGTGAAATAAGTCAGACAGAGAAAGACAAATATCATATGACCTGTCTTACATATGGAATCTAAAACAAAAAGCCAGCTCACAGAGAATAGATTGGTGGTTGCCAGAGGCAGGGGGCAAGGGGTAAAGGGTGGGAAAAATGAGTGAAGTGGGTCAAAAGGTAAAAACTTTCAGTTATAAAATAAATAAGTTCTGCAGATGTAAGGACTTGTTTATTTTATAACTGAAAGTTTTTACCTTTTGTACAGAGCATGGCAACTGTAGTTAATAATATTGTTTTGCATATTTGCTAAGAGAGTATATCTTAAAAATTCTCATCACAAGAAAAAAAAATTTTGTAACTATGGTGAAAGATGTTAACTAGACTTGTGATCATTTCACAAAATATAGAAATATCAAATTATGTTGTACATCTGAAACTAATATGTCAATTATACCTCAATAAAAATATTTAAAAATTCAAATATAACACAAATAAAAAATGTACAGGCCATAAAAGTACAACTTATTGGATGATCACAAAATAATTCATTGACTACTGCCCAGGTCAAGAAAGTGAATATTGCTAACATCCTAGAAAGTCCCTCTTATAACTCTCCCAGTCACTACTCCCTCCCTTATCTTCAAAGGTAACCTCTTGATTTTAACACCACAGTTTAGTTATGCTTGTTCAAACTTTATGTAAATGGAATCATGCATTATATTATTAATGACTGGCTTCTCACTCTTCATTATGTTTATAAGGTTTACCATATTGCTTCATGTAGCTATTTCTGTGTAGTATTCCAATGTATGTACATACCACAATTTACTCAAATATTCCTTTGTTGATAGACATTTTGTTATTACTAGTTTTTGGATATCATATATATGTTGCTATAAACATACTAGTACATGTTTCTTGGTTAATTTCTATTGGATATATACCTAGGGGTGGAATTACTGGGTCATAGAATATATACATGCCCAGCTTTAATAGGGAATACCAAATAGTTTCCAAATTTATACCAATTTTTGACAAGCAGCAGATGAGAGTTTTCTTTGCTCCACATCCTTGTCAGCACTTAGTACTGTCAGTTATTTTAATTTAAACTATATTTAAATGTGTAGTACTATCTCATTACGGCTTCAATTTGAATTTCTTTGGTTATTAGTGAGTTTGAACATATTTTCATATGTCACTGGCCATTTGTATAGCCTTTTTTTGTGAAGTGACTGTTTAAGCCTACTGCCTATTTTTCCATTGAGATATCTTTATTTAAAAAATTGATTTTGGGGAGTTTTTTGTTTGTTTGTTTACATATCCTGGATATGACGGCTTTGTCCCTTGCAAGTATTGCAATATCCTCTCCCACTAATAGATTATATTTTTACTTTCATTATGGTATCTTTTGTTAAATGAAAGTTTATTTTAGTTCAATTTGTCAACCTTTTCCTTAATGGGTAGTGCTTTTAATGTCCTGCCCCCAAAAATCTTTTCCTACCCCAAGCTATAAAGCTAATTCCCTAAATTACCATCTGAAACTTTACTGTTTTACCTTTTACATTCAGAACCAAAACCTATCTGGAATTAATTTTTGTGTATTGTGTGAGATTGAAGCCAAGTTTTATTCTTTCCTATAAGGAAACCTAACATTAAAAATACTATATTTTCTCAACTTCCGTGCAATGCCACCTTTAACATAATTAGTGTCCAAGTGCATGTAGGTCTGTTTCTGGACTCAAATTCTCTTATCTTGCACAGATACCTTACGGTCTTAGTTACTGTAATAAGTCTTGATGTCAGTTAAGCAAGTCTCCCTACCTTATTCTTCTTCAGTAGTTTTCTACTATTCTTGGCCATTTGCATTTTCTTGTAAATTTTAGTATCGCCTTCTTAATTCACAAAATTCCTGTTGAGGCTTTGACTGAGATCACATTGAACTGTAAGTCAATTTAGGAAGAACTGACATTGTTTCAACATTGAGTCTTCCAATATAAGAACATGTTATATCAATTTATTTCAATTTTCAAAAATTTATCTCAATAACATTTTTTGCTGGATTTATTACCATTTACTTGATTTTTTTGAAACTACTGAAAATTATGCCTTTTTAAAAACATTTTCTCTTTGTTGCTGGGGTATAGAAATAGAATCAAGTTTGTATATTGACTTTACACACATCAATTTTAATGACTTCATGAAATCTAATTTATCAATAGACTTAAATTTTCATATTTAAAATCATATTACTTGAAATTAATAACACATTGTTTCATTTCCAATCTTTATTCCTATTATTTCTTTTTCTTTATTCTGACTAGTACAATATTGACTGGAAAGCAGACATCTCTCATTCTTAGAGGAAATCTTTCAATATACATATAAAATGTATATTGATTTGAAATCAGAGGCTCTACTCACTATCAATTACTTTTAATTACTTAAAAAAAAAGTAGTATTTACTTTTTTTGAAATGTTACACAGAACTTCAGTAAATAGAGGATAAATATTGAAATTCTCTGCTTTAAGCTGATATGAGAGCTTTGGAGCCTACTCACACAGCTTTTTTTTCTTTGCTACCAAGTAGCAACCTCACCAGCAGCTCTTCAGAACTCAGGTTGAAAACCACTGCACCAAACCAACTTGCTTACTTCAAACCGTTTCCTTATTCTCCAGAACTATTACTCATGCAGTTCAATAAAAGTGAAATAATAAATAGTTAACATCTATTGAACATTCACCCTGTTCCAGGTATGTTTGTTGTCAAGGGTTTACATTCATTATTGTGTTTAATCGTCACAACCATCCTAGGAAGTACATACTATTAATATATATATAACTTCTCATTTTATAGATGAGAAGACTAAGGCTTGGAAAGTTTAAGTAATTTAGCCCAAGATCACATAGCTAGCAGGTGGTGGATTTTATTCTATTATCTATTACTCTTAATGGGTAAACTAATCTGTTTTCCAGTACAGACACCTTTCATCCCTAACCAATGTAGCTAGCCATGGTTGAAAACACCTCATGCTTTAAGTTCTGGGAACATCTGTTACACGTTTACTTTTGCCTACATAGCAGTACAGCTGGCTAAATGGGCGATGAAAGACACATAATGGGAAGTGACAACAAGAAGTGATGTTTACTATTTGAAAATTTGTATCCAGGGTAACACATTTCTTTGAAAATGTATTATTGAGCCTAAGTATATTAATTATTCAGATGTCATCTCAAATGTGGTACTTGTCAAAAACAGAGAAAGCTATTTTCCCAAAACACATCACACTCAATACACTAATATCAGAAGCTGTTTATATTCATTCTCAATTACGTCAGTGCTTCTTTTTGGGCCTTTTCTATTATACATGCATTGCCTTAGGTGAGTTATTCATTGTGTTAAAATATCTGGGACTGAGATACTGATTTATTTTATGTTCCAATATGTTATAGTATAGATGGCATCGAATCTGGTCTTTCATTTTCATTATATTTCTTTCTAGTGGAATTTCTGAAGGATTTCTCTCTCTCCTTATTCCCTACCTCTCTCCCTCCCTCTCATCCTTTCCCCCTCCCTCTCACTGTGACTCTCACTCACACTTCCTCTCACCCTCTCACAATCACCAATTATTGTATTTCCTCCCCAGAGATTTAGTTTTTGGTTTAACACATCACAAATTGGAGCTATATAAAGCTGTGTAGTTAGATGTTACACACCAATTACATTTTTCTATGTATTTACGTTCATGACCAACATTCCTCAGAAGGTAAGGCAGACAGCTCTTCCCTCTGAGATATAGGTATGCTAATGGAAGCCCCACAAAAGGAAATCCCACATGACCCATCCAAGACTCAACCTCTCTTAACCTGTCATTCTATCTCCATTTCGTTTCCTCTTTGGGCAGACCTGGGCATTCCTAGTCCTACTTACCTCTCTTTTCCTGCTTCTCTCTCTTTCCTTTAGCAAAGATTCTCTGAGTTCCTCTTACTCTTTCCATCCCAGTGCATGTCAAGGCCAAGAGAAAGAAAGTCCAGAGGAAATGTATCTATTTTTTCCTTGGTAGGAATAAGTAAGTGACATACAAGTATAATAACCCCACTATATCAAGAAATAATAGAATCAAGTAGTATAATCATTGCCTAAAGCAAGGGATAAGACAATGTTAGCACCCCCAAAGTACCAAACACTCCCTGTGACCCTTCCCAGTGACATCCTTTTTCATCTCTCCCGGAAGTAACTTTTCTCTTGATTTTGTAGTAATTTTTTTTGTTTTTCTTTCTAGTTTTTTTTTTTCCTGCGTATGCATCTACCCATTATCACTGTTTTCCAAAGTCGTCGTACTATTTCACTTTTCCATCTTAACGTGTGAGAGCAGTGGTGTGTGTGCTATACTCAACAGAATCCTTCAGAGGCCGCAGGAGAGAGCAGGGCATGAGTTGGCCAAGTTCTGTGTCCCCATCCCAATCCACTTATTATAGATTTTATATTTTTCATATTGAGAATCAGCAATTTCTTATTGGCAAAAAGATTTGCATGGCTTAACAACAACAACAACAACAAGGACTGAAAAGAATTAATCTGGAAGACAATTTATATACCTAGAACACTACAAGCTCAATAAATGTTTGCCAAGTGGTAGATGATGAACAAATAATTTAGTTAAAAAAAAAAAACCTAATGAATGAATAGATTTCCAGAAATGAGAGTTAAGAGAGAACATCTGGTTCTTTCCAGCTATGGCCTTTGCTCACCCGGAGATAGGTTGCAGGGAAAGATATGTGAATAGCACAGATTTGTCTTGCTCTTATTTCTACCTTCTGATAATTTATAGAGGGACAGAGAGTCAGTGCAACAGAGAGATAGAGAGGTAGAGGCAGAGGAGGGAGATGGACACAGAGTTACAGAGAGAGATGAGACAGGGAAGGAAAAAATGAAGGAAAGAGGTAGTCTTTTTCTCTATAAGTCATTCTCTTTCACTTTGCTAAGTTCCCAGAGCACAACCTGAAGACCAAGCAGCTACTGGAAACTGCCCTTTCTTGGTCTCATCACTGCTCAGCTCTTCCATCTCTAAGTTATTTTGTTCTTGATGCTCTGTGGGAGCTTGAGTTTGTATGTTAGTCTGGAGAAACTTACCATACCCCATTGGTCTCCCTAGCTGTCCCTTGGCAAATTCTTACAACTTCTTTAAACACAGGTTACAAATACTTTTCCAGACTGGGCCACAGGGTTCCTCAGGAGGCCAAGAGCCTCCAGGAACTGTCCCTGCCATTAATTAATGCCTTACTTCTTGTTGTCCTTCAACCACTGATAGGCTTGCAGGTTGTTTTCTTTCAGGTAACCCAGCTAGCCTGCTACATATTTATATAATCCTTGATGTTATGTCAACCAAAAAAGAAAGCATTCAAGAATCCTGGGAGACTTTTACCTCAAAAATGATTAACTAAAAGGAATGTGATCTTCTTAATAACGTTTCTCTCTCCTCATTTTATTCAAGGGGCCCGTATAATCTAAATTCTATAGGTGTTGAGAGTGGTGAATTATCTGAAGATAATACTGTCTACTTTAACTTTTCTCTTTTCTTTAAGGCCCTGTTTCTAGTTCTTTCACCTGTAGGTATATGTGCTTTCCAATTTCAATAGCAGCTTTTCTTCTCTTTAGGAAAAAAAAAACCACATAATTTTCTTTAAAGTTAATATTATATGAAATTCAAACCTATTCATATGGTAATTCCATCATTCAAATTTATAGCTATAATTGAGAACCTTACATTATTTGATCTAAGGATAATCAAAATGAATAGGGCTATGGTCAGATTAAAGTGGGTTTTCAACACATGCAACACCAAAACTAAATGGGGTAATTTAATACTGCCTAATATAATATTCAGTATTCATGGAATGCTTCCCTCAATTTCCTCAGACAAAGTTATTATTCTCTTTAAAGGACAAACCTGAATAAAGAGCCACCACAGATGCTATTGCATATCAATTTTAACACCTGGAAAATCTTACTGTGTATCAACTTTTCAAAGGCATTTATTCATTCGTTCATTCTATTATTATTTGTAGAGTGCCTTGTTAGGCTCTATGTTAGGCACTGAGATTATAAAAACAAATCAAAACAAATAAGAAAGGATTGGCCCCTTAATGATTATTTGGGTGGCAAATGGTTGGGGAAAGAGATCTCAAGCAAAAATGAGGCAGCAATTAAAATTACAGTCATGAGCCACTTATCAATGGATAAAGTTCTGAGAAAAGCATTGTTAGGAGATTTAATCATTGTGTGAACATCATAGAGTTCACTTACACACACCTGGATAGTATAGCCTACTATGCACCTAGGCTATATGATATTGACTCTTGTTCCTAGGCTACAAGCTTGTACAGTATGTGTATGTACAAAACAACAGGAGGTTAAATCAAGCACAAGAGAAAATGATTCAATCAAGATATAAAGTAAACAGGAGATGTATGAGGCTGCTCCCAGCATAATGTGACATATTGTTTTACAGCAAACATTTTTTTATAAGTAGGAAGAGTACACTCTAAAATAACAATAAAAAGTATAGTTTAATAAATACATAAACAAATAACATAGTCATTTATTATTGACTATCATGTACTGTACAAAATTGTATATGCTATACTTTTAAAAGGTTAAGGATTGACACTTAACATACAGTTTAGCTTTCTCACAACCCCTTCGAAGAGACTATTCTCATCTACAGATCCAGCTACATGGGCAGGCATGTTTGCACCACTTGACCCAGCTAAGTTAGGACAAACTGACTCTTGGTATGAAGTAGGATATTCAAAGACCTCAGAGAAATGTTGTTGGGATTGACCTGAAAGGTCGCACTGGGTCAGAGTTATAGTAGCTTTAATGAGCCATATATGAGCAGAAAAATTTAGTTCACTGAGGAAGTAAACACAGTTGATCCTTGAATAACACAGGGGTTAGGGATGCTGATCTCCTTGTAGTCAAAATTCATGTGTAACTTTTGACTTTACAGTTTGCCCTTCACATTTGCTGATTCAACTTTGATCTGCAGTTTGGAATCTGTGCTTGGGAATCCACCACTGAGAAAGTGAAATACTGTTTTCAATTTGTAGTTGGCTGAATATGTGGATGTGACACCCTCGGATATGAAGGGCTGACTGTATTTATTGAAAAAAATTTGTGTAAGTGGACTCACTCAGTTCAAACCCATGTTGTTCAAGGGTCAGCTGTAGTTAAAATCCTAAAAAACACAGTTCAGGTTAATTTGGGAGATAGAATGTTTGAGGGGAGATGGAGAGTTTGATAGAGATTCCTTTGAGGCCTGGTTATATAACTTATAACTACCTTCTATGAAATTATCCTTAAGTATATGATAAGTCTTTTTACTTGTCATATCAAGCGGCCTTTCTGTTTTGTAATCACACTATTTATACTATTATACCAGGTCTCTGGCTTGTATAACAGCATAGAAGTGCCATTCATTCAGAGGGAAAACAAGTTTTGAGGCAAAATTATGAGTTCAGATTTTTGACATTTGCCTTTGTGGTACCTATAGGGCACCTAGGCAAGTCCAGTGTGGACACAGAAGACCTTACAAGAGTGTTTCAGGCCAGAGTTCAGCTCCAGAAGCCACCTCCCTGTAAAAATTAATTGGTGCCATTTTCTTCCAGGGTAAATGGGAAAAGAGAGCTAGAGACAATGGGAAGTCTGACTTTTGAAGGTCTTTTCTGTTCTGGAAAGGAAGAGAAATCTACAGAGGAAGATAAGAGGAATAGCCAGAAAAGTACGATTCATCTTCTACGCATCAGGTGCTATGGTGAGACCATTGTTTTTGTTTATTTGTTTTTTGTTTTTGTTTTTGTTTTAGCAAGGAAGAAGGCACTGCTGATTTTGGCAATAGGAGATTTGGAGAAGTAATTGGGATAGAGGAAAGACTGTGTGTGGAAATCATAGACTAAGTTTTCAGTGGGCTAGCTATAATAGGAAAAAAAGATATACAGGTAACTGAAGATAACATAGAACAAAAGGAGGTTTCTGGGGATTTTTGACTAAGATGAGAGAGACCTAAGCTTGTTTACAGAATGAGAGAAGAAAATCAGTTGATAGAATTTAAATATACTTGAGAAGTGCTAACTGATATACTAAAGTTTCTAAGACTGTGGGAGAGATAGATGTAGTGTCTAGTTGAATAATTATTTTCTTTCATTGTGGTGAGAGGGAATGGGATAAAAAAAATAAAAAGACAAGAATACAAATAAATTTGTAGGTTGACAAGAAAAGTAAATAATGTAGGAATTGTTTTTCCTGACACCTTCTAATTTGTCTCTGTATAGTACAATGAGGTACCAACAATTAAATTTATATTAACTGGAGAAATGTATGAGAAACATAATTTGGAATTATAAATTACTTAAGAAACTCCTCCCTCCTCCCTTCAGACTGTCTCCAAATGTGAAATAGGGGTGAGTTCTTGGAATCACTTAGGAAATAACCCATAGAAGGGAAAATCACCTCTGGGGTCATGAAAGAATATATAAAACTTAAACTGGTTATTTGTAAAGATAAAATACAAACACCTTAGGTAATACACAGATACAGATATACACACATACATATATATATACACCATTTTAGGTTTGAAAAAGGAAATATGGTCTTTGAGTGGTGAATGCACAATGCAATATATATATGATATACTGTTGAATTGTGCACTTGAAACTTATTGGATTTTGTGGATCAAAATGTCACCCCAATAATTCTTAATAAAAAAATGAAAATAAAAACAGAGAAAGAGATATGGTTGAGGTCAAAAGAATTATAAAAGAATATTTTGTGCATTCCATCGTAGTAAATTCAAAATCTAAAGTGAAAGAATTTTGCCTAATAAAATATAAATGACTAAAGGTTTTGAAAAACCCCAGTACCAATACCACAAAAAGTATTGGAGAACTTAATCTGCTATTTAAAAAAGGGTGCCAGCCTGTCTTTCCTATATGAACTGTATTTAAGGGTAACTAAATAGTTGATAAGGGCAGATTTCTGTTGAAGAATTTTAGCTAATAAATGCAGAAGGAATGGTAAAATAAGAAAATAAAATCACCATTTTTGTAAACCCTAATAAAACAATGGCTCTAAGAAATGATCATCAATGGCTTCTAGAACAATTAGGTGAAAGTCTGATGAGGAACTTTATAATGAATGGATCTGGCTGACAATACTTGAATTCATCCATCAATCTCAGTATCATTATAAGATAGATAACCAGACATTAAGGGTAATCATGATGTGATAAAATATGGAGTACATTACACCACTTATAAAGAATCCTTGAGGAAAAAAAAAATCGAACTTCAATATAAGCAAGCCATTATCTAACTTTTAATCAATAAAAAATGGGAAAGAGGAACGAGTTAAACAACACTACAAAGAAACAATCAAAGAATAATCCAATATCTGAAATATTCTGTAGGACAAACGACCTGACTTTTAAACAAATAAATGGCATGGGGTTGGGGGAGTAAGAGGAAACTTTTATAAATTAAGAGAAAAATCAAGAGACAGAACAACCAAAATACAATGTTGGAGACCTTGTTTGAATTCTGATTAGAACAAACCAGCTGTAAAAGGATATTTTTTAAACAATCAGGAAATTTTTGTTAGCTATGATAAAGTGGCTGTTTAAAAAAAACAGACCTTATCTGTTAGAGATACATAGTGAATTACTTACAGATAAATGATATGAAATCCGAGATTTCTTTTAAAATATTCCAGCAAAGTAAAAGTGTAATGCTAGATGAAATAAGAATGGAAAATTGTGATATTTGTCAAAGCTAGGTGATAGGTACATAGGGATTGTTATACTATTTTTTCTACTTTTGTATACATTTGCAATTTTCATAATAAAGTTTTTTTAAATGATGAAAAAAGCAACAAGTCTGGACAGTGTTACAGCTGAATTCCCTCTAACATTCAAATCACAGCCAATTCCTATATCTTCTAAACTATTCCAGAATATTAAAATAAATGTGTTCACAACAGTTTCATAATCCAGCATAGTCATAATAATGAACTTTGAGAAAACAAAAAAGAGAACTATAAAGTAATTTCATTTATATAGGTTCAAAATTTCTATATAAAATACTAGCAAATAAACCTAGCCATGCAACTTTTAAAAATACAGGACATATGAAACAAATAAATGTTTCCTCAATAAATATTGTGTTATCAAATGTCAATTTTCCTAAAATTAATTTGTAAATTTAATTCAATACCAAAAATGTTTTTTCTTTTAATTGAATCCTAAAAGGTACATGAAAGAATAAATAATACAAAAATTGAATTATTATATTGTACAGTAATATAATGAAACTAATATAATGTTGTATGTCAACTATATCTCAAAAACATATATGTAAATAGCCAAGAAGAGCATAAAAAAGAGAGAAAGAGGGAGAACAATAATAGTGTGAGTGAACTTGCCTACTCAGTGTTGGAATACATTAAAAGCTAATATACTATAAAGCTAATGTACCTGTAAAGGAACAAAATAGAAAAAATTTAGAAATAGATACAATATAAACAAAAACTTAATACATGGCAAAGGTGATAGTTAAATTTGATGAGAAAATGCTGAATTATTTACTGAGTAGTATTGGTGCAACTGGGGAGAACTGAAGTTAATCCTGTATTTTATAATATTAAAAAAACAAATTCTGGCTGGATCAAAGACATAATTGTAAGCAATAAAATTAAAACAGTGTTTTAAGAAAATATAAGAGTCTACATGAACTATCTAAGGGTGTGAGGACCTGAATCAAGCCTGGAAATCTAAAAGCAGCAACAAAAAATGTAAACATATTTGACTATATAAAAATAAAAATCTTTTTATAGCATAGATAAATAACATGAAGTTGATAGGCAAGTAATAGATTTGGAAACATTGCAAAACAGCATAAATCTAAATAACCAACAGATATATTTTAAAGTATTTTGATTCATTGATAGTGAAATGCAAATTAAAATAACAATAAAATACCACTTATCACTCATGTAATGTGACAAAATATTAAAAAATATCAATAATGTCTATTACAGTACTTAGAGGGATTAGTAGAAAATGTTTCATATATAACATTAATACCTAAACGGAATAAGAAGTGTATTCTATTGCTGAGGAAACAAATTACTACCAACTTAGTGGTTTAAAACATCACAGACCTATGTGTTGTTCAGGTTAGAAGTCTGAAATGGATTTTATTGGGTTAAATCAATGTGTTAGTAGGGCTGTGGTGTTTTTTTTTTTTTTTTTTTGGAAGCTCCAGGGAAGAATCCCTTTTCTTGAATTTCCCAGCTCCTAGAGGCCACCTGTGTTCCTTGGTTCATGACTTCTTTCCATCTTCAAAGCCATCAATGGCTTGTAGAGTCTTTCTCATATCACATCACTCTGACTTGACTCTTCTGTTTCCTTCTTCCATATTTAAGAGCCTGTGATTACATTGGGCCTCACCCAGATAATCCAGGAAAATCTCCCTAATTTTAGGTCAGCTGACTAGCAACCTTGATTTCATCTGCAACCTTAATTTCCCCTTGCCATGTAACATATCACATTCAGAGGTTCCAGGTATTAGGTTGTGGACATCTTTAGGAGACCATTGTTCTGCCTACTACTAATGGTATAAGAAAAAAATAATTATAAATAGGGTGCCCGACTATTGTGGTTTGCCTGGGACTGAAGCATTTTCTAGAACATAGGATTTGCAGTTTAATACTGAGAAAAATAATTCTGGGTGAACCAAGACAATTGGTTATCCTAAGTAGATCAATATGGCTTATGAACACAGATGCAAAATTTTAAATAAAAATTTAGTCTAGGTATGCAAGGTTGTTTTACATCAGATAATTTTTTCCATATAATTCACCCCATTTATAGATTAAGGAGGAAAATCCTACAAATATCTCAGTAGATCTGAAAAAGCTTTCATAAAATCAGTCACTGATATATGTTTAAAAACAAACTATTTAGAAACATGAATAGAACTTTCTTAACTTGATGGAAGGGTATTTGTTGCATACCTCTAGCAAATGCAATAGTTAATGAAATATTTCAAGATACATTGCCTTTAAAGTCGAGAACCAAATACAGATGTCTTCTGTATCACCACACTGTTGACCATAGTATTTGACCAATAAAATAAGGTTGAAAAAAGAAACAATATATGTCTAAGGATTAGAGAAGATTGTCATTACTCGTGGATGATATTATCATTTGCAGAGAAAACCCAAGAGGGTCGAGATTACCAGATACCCATTCGTGAAAGACATCTGTGAAATAATAAATGAAAAAAGCAAGTTGCAAAGTAATGGGCATGGTATTGTCCCATTTATTATAAATAAATAAGTACATAAATAAGGAGGAGAAAAAAATTCCAACATATGTATATTTCTCTGTCAGTGCCTAGTCAGAAGAGAGAAATCATATTAATTTTATGAAAAGAAAAAAATTAGGTATAACATGATGAATTAGGTATCAATTTGCTAACTAGATAACTAAAAGAGAACTTGGAGAACTCTGTTATCATTGTTAACATTGCATTTAGCAGCTACCACCTCTAAAGCTAGGGTGGATAAAGGAAGGTGTCAGGAGTATTAAAATTTAGGAACTTAGAGGAGGGAACTATAGAGTCGAAATAGACTTCTAAGAACAAGGTATTGGTGATTTGGCACAGAGGAAGGAGCCCGGGCCTAGGATGGGACCTCTATGGAGCTCCAGTGCTGGTGCTGATATCTGGAAGTGGGTGTGACGGTTCTGGTTCTGCAACCCTTGGGCAAACTGCAAGCCAGATTCAGCTACTGCCAGAGACTGCAGAAGCAGATACAGAAGTAAGAAGCATTGCTTGGGTGATTCCTGGGATCCATTAGCAAACCAGAAGCAAACAAGGAACCTAACAGGAAGCCAGAGAGCAAAGGAGAAATATAATTTGCAGAGTACAATCCCAGCATCACAAAACAGGAGTAAGGTTGGAGCTGAGAGACAAGGGCTTAAACACTGACACCATATATTTTCACATAATTGGATGGATATGAAGAAAAGCACTGAATGATACAAACCAATCTGCTCATATGAACAGCAGTTACCTCAGGGGTAAGAAGAAACTGGAAACAAGTGGGTAAAGGGGATCAAATATATGATAGCTGAAGGAAACTGGACTTTGGGTGGTAAACACCCAAAAAACACAATGGAATATACAGATGTCAAATTATAGTGTACACCTGAAAATTATATAATTGTATTAACCAATGTTACTCCAATAAACTTAATAAAAAATAATAAAATAAAACAAAAACAAAAACAAAAAAACCCATGTGGTGTTTGATGGATTACAATGTGTACATACTATTTGTGTAATAATAACTTTAGAAATCCCACATAACCAATTAAGCATAAAAGTAAATTAAAATAAGGAATAGAAATATTCATCCTAAGATGTACCCTGGGGAGAGAAAAGCTATCTCTGCATGTGGTAGATGCCTGAGCTGTCAGTGCTCCTGGACCTGAGAGGTAGCTAGTTGTTCAGGAGACTGGTTTGCACTGTTGACTATACAACTAAACTTGTGCATCAGATTTTTAAAATGTTTCTACAGCTATGGAGGCTTCTTGATGATTGTTGAATGTGTAAGATGGTTATATGGGGGTTCATTGTACCGTTTACCCTTGTGTAGGTTGATATTTTTTCAAGATAAATACTGTAAAATGAAAATTCTGATGTAATTACCATTTATTTTATGATCACAGCCCAAGAAAAGAAGGAAATAGAGGTATTTTTTCTAACTCCAAGAAAATCTGACAATTCCTTTATAACCATTGAATTAATTACACTAAGATTAGTTACAATGTTGATGAGTAAAATTAAAATTGAAATTCTTGTAACGAACAATGAGAAAATAAAATTTCTTGAAACACATAAAACAAGCATCACTGTCTCAAAATTAAAGGTAATATCACAATAAACCATTATAGTTAAAAATCAGGATGTAACTGGAGAACTTCTTAATTGCAAACTAGCCAGGAATCGACTTCATCATAATAAGAAACAAATCTATCAAGAGGAACCTTTACCTCAACCTGGCTAATGTTTACATTTTTAGTGTCCTCAAAACATCTAATTGATTAATAGTGTTCTTCTTTAATCTTTATCTCTATAACAAGCTGCAGTGGCCAGCTCAGAGTTTCGTAACCTTAAAATGTCTGTGTCAACATCTCATCTACTCAAGGTTCCTGTTTTTGAAACATAAGGCACTTCTGGTGCAACTGTAATTTTAATTGACGCTGAATCAAAGATATTTGGAGCTTACATTTAAAAAAATCCTCTGCTCCAGGTCTGTAACTTTGAGAACCTAAGGGTAAAGAAGGCTTGAAAGAAATTAATACGATGTGAGGGAACTTGCCCTCTCTAGAAGCCTTGAGATAGCTGTACTTGCTGTACTTCACATCCCCATGACTAGTTCGTAACTACCAATTTGTACTTGTTAATCCTTTCAACTTTTTCACCCAGCCCCAATCCCCCTCCCATCTAGCAATCACCAGTTTGTTCCTTGTATCTATGAGTCTGTTTTTGTTTGTTCATTTATTTTATTCTTTAGATTTACATATAAATGAAATCATACAGTACATGTCTTTCTCTTTCTGCCTTATTTCACTTAGTGTAATACTTTCTAGGTCCACCCATGTGATTACAAATGGTAAGATTTCTTTTTATGGCTGAGTAATATTCCATTGTACCATGACTTCTTTATCCAATCATCTATTGATGGGCACTTAGGTTGCTTTCATATCTTATTATAAACAGCACTGCAGTGAACATAGAGGTACATATACCTTTTTGAATTTAGTGTTTTGGTTTTCTTTAGATAAATATTCAGAAGTGCAATTGCTAGGTCATAAGGTAGTTCTATTTTTAATTTTTTGAGGAAATTCCAAACTGTTTTCCATAGTGGCTGTACCAATCTGTTATCCCACCAACAGTACATGAAGAGAGTTCATAATTCTGTTAATTAATTTGTGCATATTGAAGGAATCTTTATTCAGGGTACTACTGTATATTCTAATAAATTCCTAGAAACTCTAAGTTGAATTGGATCCTGTCCTTACTATTTATGCTTTCTGTAGGAATTATAATATAAAATAATTCTATTTAATAACTTTTTGGGGGGCATGAAAAGGGATAGGACAAAAATAAAGTTTATAAGTAAGATTAAGTTTACTTTGGGACAATTTCCAATATAAAATGG
Source organism: Pteropus medius (assembly GCF_902729225.1). NCBI lineage: Eukaryota > Metazoa > Chordata > Mammalia > Chiroptera > Pteropodidae > Pteropus > Pteropus medius. The sequence continues at coordinate 4,871,525 of NW_024344370.1, read as the reverse complement.
TGTTCAGCTAGCAGATCCTGACATACCTTTTCCAACTTCCAATTGAAATACTTAAGAAGAAAAAAGATAAAATCCAAAATCAAAATAAAAACAGACAATCTGTGGGCAGAAGCAAGGGAGAAACTCCACTAAGTATTAATCAGATAGAATCGTTTAGAAAAATTTAATCAATTGTTTTCCCTTTCTACACCATTGGAGAAAACAGCAAACTTGCAGGCCAGAAGGCAGGTCAAAAAGCCTTTCCCTTTGTCCTGACTGAAGAAACTAAAGACTGTAGGAATGAGAAACCTTCGACAGCCAGACTTTCCCATGTAAAAGCTGTGTTTTGAGGGAGCTGGAGTGTTCTCTCCTAGTCCTCCCTTCCTTCTCTTCCTAAAAACATTTAAATTTCATGGTAAAAACTAGGCAGGAACTGGAATAATACCGGGGTGTTGTAGTCCCCTAAATAAACATTCGAGGGACATCAGGACAGACAGAGCTGTGAAAATAGAGGGATCGGCAGTTGTATGTTTCACAGATCCCACTAGTTGGAGGATGATAGAGGCAGTGGGGGCAGGAGAAGATACAATCTCAGGCCAGCATAGTTTTACTAAATGAAACTTTGTAAGAATCAGATGAGGAGCTGTGCATTAGATTAGCTACAGATCTGAAAAAGGAACACTCAAGCTGAAAACCAAGGGCAGTGGTGTGCTGGTAAACAAATTCTGACCACCCCTCAAAAGCCCTATTTTGTAGTATTTGCCAATTTCCATGGCGCAAATACTTCTACCATGGTAGACCTCAGCTATCAACATCACTGAACCACAAGTTAGGAAGAGAAGCACACAATCCTGAGTTGGTATAAGCCGGATCCACCACATTCCTAGGCAAACACTAGATGTGGATGAATTTTACTTGATTCTAGAATGAGTAAAGAGGAGCCTGTGAGAAAAAATAATTTTGTAATAACTGTGCATAGTGCCAGGTGGTTACTAGACTAATTGGGGGAATCACTTTGTAAATTATATAAATATCTAATCACCATGCTGTATATCTGAAACTAATATAAAATAAAATTAAATGTCAAATAATTGAAAAATAAATATTTTTTAAAAAACAATTATGAACTCTGCCTAGAAAGAGCTGAGAGCCAGGAAATTCTGTTATGTTTTCAAAACTGAGTATGTTTTCAAAAATTACCTTTAATCCGAGTAGATAAAACCAACATTCAAATTGAAATTTTAAAATTTAGGTCAAGCAAAAAACAAAGCCTTGAATCAAGTAGGTATTGGATACCATTTACCAAAATAATTTCTGGCAGAGAAAAAATTTTATCAAAAGCTATGCCAGAGGACCTGAAAAGACACTTCTCCATAGAGGACATACAAATGGCCAACAAATATATGAAAAGATGCTCAACATCACTAGCTGTTAGGGAAATGCAAATCAAAACCACAATGCTATAGATACCATCTCACACCTGTTAGAAAAGCTATAATCAACAGAACAAGTAATAGCAAATGTTGGAGAGGATGCAGAGAAAAAGGAACACTCATACACTGTTGATAGGACTGCAAATTGGTGCAGCCACTATGGAAAACAGTATAGAGGTTCCTCAAAAAACTAAGAATTGATCTACCATATGATCCAACAATTTCTCTACTGGGTATTTACCCCAAAGACTTGAAAACCCATATCCAAAAAGATATTTGCACACCAATGTTCATAGCAGCATTATTCACAGTAGCCAGGACATAGAAGCAACCTAAGTGTCCTAATAGATGATTGGCTAAAGAAGCTGTGGTACATATATACAATGGAATATTACTCAGCCATAAGAAGAGATGAAATACTGCCATTTGCGACAACATGGATGGACCTCAAGATAATCATGCTAAGTGAAATGGATGGACCTCGAGATAATCATGCTAAGCCAGACTGAAAAAGTTGAAAATTACATGATATCACTTATATGTGGGATATAAACCTAAAAGCAACAAATGAACAGGACAAACAAACAGAGACTCATGGACATGGACTATAGACTAGTGGTTACCAGAGGGTAAGGTGTGGGGGCGGAGGGAGGAGTTAGATAGGGCAAAGGAGGTTAAATATAGGGTTTAGGGGGAGGGCGAAATGGTTAAAGGGGATCTAATATATAGTAGCTGAAGGAAACTGGACTTTGGGTGTTAAACACACAATAGAATATACAGATGTCAAATGATAATGTACACCTGAAAATTATATAATTGTATTATCTAATATTTTAATATACTTAAAAAAAAAAAAAAAGCTATGCCAGAAAGTCCTGTATTTTAGAAACATCCTTATGAACAAACCTTCTACAGTTGATAGTCCACATTTCTGAGCAAGATCTGGTGGTTAGAAAGTGAACAGAAAAGGTAACCAGGTAGGCATCTTCAGTGGATTATTCAAAGGTTGATTTTACGCTGTGGAGCTTTGTGTACTGTGTGTGGGTCCTAGGAACAGCAGGGGTGAGGCCGTAGCCCTCTTCCCTCATTTCTCACCAAATGAGGCAGTCTAGGAGGATGAGTAATGTCAGTCTGATTTATTTTATCTGCAGGCTGCCAGGTTGGGATTAGCTGTCAAAAGGTGTAACTTCTCTCTTGTGAGTGAGTCACCAAGTTGTTTTATTTCTGCGGGAGTAGCACCTTCCCTTTGACACGGAGAGAGACTGGTGAGTGTGATTGTGTTAGGCTTTGTTAAACAAATCAGAATCCTTTTATTAGGCAGTAGGCGCCAACTTGGGTTAATCAAGAGCAAGGCCTGCCACAGTAATCTCATTGTCTTTCTTACATGAGATTGGTATGAGAGAGGAAAGCTATTGATAGTTATTTCATGGTTTAATGAGACATCTGACAAAAAAAAATCATGATATTCTTATGGATGGGCCCAGGAAATGTCCTGTGGAAAATAATACAGTGGATCGTGTGCATTAGATTCTTAGCTAAATTAATAACAGCAGCCAAACATCTCTTATTAATCAACCCATGTTGGCTTGGAAAGTTTTTTTTTTGTGTGTGGGGGGTGGGGGAGATTTATGCAAAAATCATGAATTATTCATGTTTTTATTAGCTACCTAGATGACAACTTAGAAGAAATACCAAATAGACATATGACTAAAAACTGAAGGAACAGATTAGAGTGGGTGATAGGATCAAGATCTTCGTAGACCACAGGATAGACTCTTAAAAGATAAAATTTAGCATGGTTTAATAAGTCTACACTTGAATTTTAAATATCAGTCTCATAAAGAGAAGTTGAGGGAGACCTAGAATAGAAAAAAAAAGTCTTTTAAAAAAAGCAAAGGATTTGTTGATGTTAAGCTTATCTTGATAGTTTACTACTAAGACTATAACTTTAGGTCATATTAATAAAAGTATAGCAACAGAAGAATGAAGCCCAATGTTTTCTGTAATAATCGGACCACAGTCATTCATGATTATTTATTACTATGGTTCAGGCCATCATTCTAGAAGTTATGGGAATCCAGAGATGGATCGGTGTGAGTTACTTCAGGCAACTTCCAGTTTATTCAGAGGATAAATCTGTACTTTAATAACCACAGCAGAAGGTAGGCATTGATGTATTATGAGAGAGATCCAGGTAAAATTATATGTAAATTCAGAGGAGTCAGTGATTATTTCTAGGACTAGGGATCAATAAAAGTTCATTGAACAGAAGGAAAAGCTGGAGTAGAGAACATGGTCAGATCTCTTATGATGTGTATGAGTCTTTAGGGGCTTAATATCTGTGGCCAGCAGATTTTGGCACATGGCTACAGAGGACAAACTTAAAGTGTCAGAGTTAAAATGATCATAAATTGGAAATCTCTAGTGCAGAAATTATACAGAAAATAATTTAAGTTTAGCTGAGTTTGTCAAAGGCCATGATTGAAAAAAGATTGGCAAAATAAATTGGAGCCACATAATTGTGCTTTATTAATATCAGTGGTAAGGGACCTCAGCTCTTTAGAGGTTCTTTTCCCTTAAACAAAGGGTGAATTTCCAAGCTTTGCTTCTGTTCTTTGACCATCACAGTCTTAACTCTGGATTATTATTCTCCAACTCATGCTACTCAGAATTTGATGCCTCCTGCAATCCAGAACTATTCATGACTCTGATTTCCCTTATCTCTACTTTTGCATCCCACCTATTTATACTCTTTCCAAGACCTAAACCAGTCCTTTCATGTCTTATTAATACTTGTAACAACTACACCTCATGCAGAAGGGCTTGCATGGCAAGGAAAGCTGTTTTTTATTTTACAAAATAGGCATAGAAGTGGTCTAACCACAAAAGTGATTTGAACACAATCTACCATAGAGGGCAGATAGAGTGAAAAGGGGAAGACTGAGGCAGAGAAAGTGGTAAGGAATATCAGATTTAAAGTTTTATTTGTGGGAATATGGAGGAGGGAGCCATTTTAAAAGATATGCATAGTCATCTCTAACATGAGATCTTACTTACTTACTGGGAAAATACTGTACACATTCCTGCTCAGGTTAGTAACCAGGCAAATATGATCACCATCTCCACAACAAATTATTTCTATCAGACTACACAACACTCTGTAGAAAACAATTAAAAGGTTAAAAATTAAAAAGTAAGAGGCAAAACCATCTTTATTTCCAGATATGATAGTTTATCTGAAAAAAAAACTCTAAATTAAAAACAAAATGAAACTTACCAGTCTGACTGTATATCAAATTGGTGATACCATAAAGAGGAAAGAATTATTTTAACTGTCTATAGAACAGAACTCTGACTATATAATCTTAGTGAGATATATCATGAGTTTAAAAAAATGACAGAGATTTAACACTTTACTTAGTAGCAACTTTGGTATTACTATTGATATAATTTTGAAACTATTTCATGTACTTCATAGGAAAAAACAAAAAAAATTATGTTAACATTATTAAGTACCCATATTTTCAGTGTGAGGGAAGTGATATAATATAAGATCAAAGAAGTTAATAAAAGCGTATGTCATTCTCAACAAACTAGGAAGGGAATTTCACTGATTTGGTAAGGCACACATACAAAACAATAACAACAACAATAGCTAATGTCACTTTAACGGTGAACTATTGAATGTTCCCCTCCTTCTGTTTCACATTGTCCTGGAGATCCAAGCTAGAGCAATAAAAGAGTAAAAAGAAATAAAAGGCATACAATTATAAAGGAGGAAGTAAAATTCTCTTTACTCAGAAATGATTTGATTGTATACTTAGAAAATCCAATTGAGTCACAGACAAATTTCTAGAATAAAAAGTTGAATTTAACAAAAGTATCTGGATACAAAGTCAATAGGAAAAATATTATATTTTCACATATTAAACTACCATTTACAATAACACAGAAAAACATCAGATACCCAGGAACGAAGAGAATCAAAGATGTGCAAGACTTTGCAAATGAAAACTACAAAACACTACCAAGAGAAATTAAAGAAGACCTGATTAAATAAAGATATACTATTTCAGGGATTGGAAGACTCAATATTGTTAAGATGTCAGTTCTCCCCACATCGATCTATAGATTTAAGGTAATTCCATAAAAACCTCAGCAGACTTCTTAGAGAAGTTCATAAGCTGATTTAAAAATTTATATGAAAAAAGCAAAAGATCTATAATTGTCAGTCTCAAAGGAAAATAGATTTGAAGGATTAACCTGCCAGAAATCAAGAATTAATCTAAAACTTAGTCTAAAAGAGTAATTAAGACAGTGTGCTATTGTCATAAGGACAGACAAATAGATTGATGAAATAGAAAGGGGTCTGGAAGTAGACCCATGAATATATATAGTTCCTTGATTTGCAACAGAGTCACCGATGCAGTTCAATGGGAAAAGAATGACTTTTTTTTTTCAGTGAATGGTGTTTGAACATTTAATATTTACATGGAATAAAAAGACCCTAGTAATGTGCTCTGCCTTTGAACATGCTGAAAAATTAATTTGAGGTTAAATCATAGATCTAAATGTGAAAGGTAAAATTATCATAATTCTTAAAAACATATAAGACAATATATTCATGGAATTGGAGTAGAAAAAAATTATAACTAGGACATGAATTCATCATAAAAAATGAAAAGTTGACAAATCAGACTTCATCAAAATTGAAAACTTCTGTTCATCAAAAGCACCATTAAGAAAGCAAAATAAAATCATATGTCTACAAAGAGAATTGTACTAGGATATTTATAGCAGTTTTACTCATAATGGTCACAAACTGGAAATGGCCCAAGTGTCCATCAACAGGAGAATGGATAAATAAACCATATGCATATACGTAATTACTGGACAGTCCTTTCAACTTTCCTATATTTTTGAAATTTTTCATAATAAGATTTTGAGCAGAAAAGTACAGAAAAGAAACAAACATAACAGGGTACTAAAGATCCTTTTAAATTATCCCTGTGTATTTAGATCTGGAATGAATTTGTGAACTGGCAAGGACACATATCACATTATATAAAATCATTTCTATTTTATGTCTTGTATAGCATATCTGCATATTTTTAAATTTAGTATATATATTTTAATAAATCATGAATTTTACTTTATCATATGGTTTAAAAGAATAAGAAGCATATGTGCATCCTGTTACTGCAGCTGCACCTGTGATAGATCCAAAGCCAACATGATATTTTCTATGAGATTTTTAGTGTATGGAATTGTCTGACTTTTTTTATAATTACTCTTTGAGTGCATATTACCAAATAAGATAGTTATTTTTACAACATAGAAAATACAGAAATAACTGTAGTCAGCAATAATTTAGATGTACTTCTTTGCTGTTTAAGTTGGAAATTTCTTATATTACTTGAACTATTTCTAGACTACTTTTTACCCAAAAATGCAGGGAGTATTTTCCCAGAAGTAAATGTACAGTGATTTGAAAGACAATAACAACAACAACAACAAAATGAAGGTAAAGCATGGCTTTCCAATACAAATGTATGAAGACAAATTTTTTAAAAAGAAGAGAAGGATAAAAATTGGCTGTAGTGGATGAGGCACTGATACAGTCACAGATAGCACAGAGCTTCAGGCATGAGTGAACACAGATAAACTGAACAGACCATTGCCTGGAATGCTAGCTCTACCAACAGGCCCCTCTGAGAGTTTCCTTCCCTGAACCCCCACAGAAGGGAACAGCCTAGTGGTGCTCTGGCCTTGGCTGACTGCAGTAGGTTGTCCCAGAGGAACTGTAGTAGTTTCCTGGGCCAATCAAATTCTTACTCTGGAGAGTTTGCAAAGTTTCAAGAGAAAGCTGAGCAGTTGGCAAATTGTAGTAGAAGCTCAACTCACACAGAGAGAAAACAATATGCAGACACCATAAGGGAGTGGGAGCCATGAGTAAGCAAAAGCCATCAATTAGTAGAAGCCATGAGCACAAGAAAGGATGGTGGATAGTTGGTTGACAGGAGAGGGAAGAAGCACAAATGACTTTGAATTGTGTCAGTAATGTTCATTTGGTGCTCACTGCTTGCCAGAAAATGTCCTTAAGTATTTTATATACACTAACTATTTAATCCTTAATATAAGGTAGATACTTTATTATTCTCATCTTTACAGATAAGGAAACCGAGGCAGAAAAGCATTAAGTCTCTTGGCAATCAGGTTCCCAGGTCCCTGATTTTAGCCATTACTCTTTACTACCTGTCCCACAACATGGCCCCCCAGGAGAGGGGGCTCAGCTGCAGAGACAGTTCGTACCCTATACCATACAGGATTCAGGCCCAGCTCTATGGCTATTCCCATTGTTCTTCATGAAGCATATCTGTGCGACCTGTCCTGGGATTTTGTGCAGTTTGGTTCTATGTCCGAGGATCTTATCTTATAACACACAGGGCAGAGGAGAAAGAAGAGCCACCAGGAATAAAAATTGTATGAGTTGATACTTGGGAAGTAAGCAGGGACCTTATTAACTATGTTAAGGTGTTTGAACTTTATTCCAAAAGCAAGAAATGTCATTGAAGTTGTGGAGGATCATAATGACAGTTGCATTTTTAGAAAGATTATCCTGGCTGCTTTTGTGGAGGAGTGAGATAGGAAGCATGAGTGGTGAAAGGCTTCTAGGTGAAGGGTGATGACAGCCTGAATTAGGGAAATTGGCAGTGGTGATAGAGAGGTGTGGACAAGTTGGAGAGAGATTTAAGTGGGAGAATTCAAGACTTGGTGATTTATTGGATATGAGGGATGAGAGAGAGGAAAAATCAAGAATGATAGCCAGGGAAACTGGGTTGATGATGCCATTCATTAAAAACACAGTAGGAGAGAATCTATCAGGTAGGGCTGGCTTTCATGGGCATGTGAACTGTGCAGTCACACAGGGCCCTGTGCTCAGAAAGGTTTCATCATTGGCTTAATGCTCTGTTGATGCTGCTGCGTTTAGTAATTTTTGAACAAGAAACTCCACATTTTGTTTTTGCACAAGGCCTCAGATTATGCAGTTGGTCCTGCCATCAAGCGTTTGGGAATACAGCATCGGAGCTCAGAAAAATAAGGGTTTGAGTAATGTTCTCCAAAGTGTGTTCTCAGGGGCGTTAATAGTTGTTGTGGGTAAGGGGAAGTAGGATCTATAAAAAGGGGCTTCATGGTCAAGTAAACTAAGGAAATATCAGGTTAAGCGTAGTTAAATTATTGTTTTAAACTGCAGAGTATCCTAGAATGTTGACATGCTAACAAACTGTGGTATAATAAAGAATTATCTGGTCATTGTCCTTGGTTTGAACTTCATAAACCTTTGGGATTTCCTGAGTGATAGGAGTGTCTTTGTGATGCTAATGACATAATATGAGAAGTGCCTCAATAGCCTTAACTTGGGGGTTGATCATCAGAAACACCAAACTTGTAATTAGAGGATTGGATATTTTGGCTGCCCAACCTCCAAGGAAGGGAGGGGGCTGGGGATTTGAGTTCAATTACATGACCAATGATTTAATCTGTCATCTTATATAATGAAACTCCAATAAAAACTCTGGACTCAGAGGCTCAGTAGAGCTTCCTGGTTGGTGAACACATTGGTGTGCTGAAAGGATGATATGCCCAGATTTTACAAGGTGACAGCATGAAAGCTCTGTATCCCTCTTGACCTTGCTTTATGTGTCTCTTTCATTTGGCTGTTCTTGAATTGTATTCTTTATAATAAAACTGTAATCAAAAGTACAGTGCTTTTAGTGAGTTCTGGGAGTCATTCTAGTGAATTATTGAAACTGAGGGGATTGTAGTAACCCCCAACTTTATAGCTGGTCAGTCAGAAGTGCAATGGTCCCTGAGAGTTGCAGCCAGTGTCTGAAGTGGGGGCAGTCTCGAGAACTCTACCTTTAACCTGTGGGATCTGTGCTAACTCTGGGTAGTTAGTATCAGAATTGAATTGTAGGACGCCTAGCTGGTGTCAGAGAACTCATTGAGCTGTAGTGATACTCTGGTGTGCCACCCAACCTAGGTAACCCTTTAGAACTGAAGTACTCATTATCCCAGCAGAGGGATCGGAGGAGCTGGTTGCTGACTGCTCTTACCTCCATCCCTCTCTGAGAGATGCCCTGGCAGAAGAGAGCTGAATTGCCCTGGCATAACTGGCATCCAATACTAGAGAAGTCTTTTCTACACAGAGTGAAACAACTGGATAGCTACATACAAAAGAATGAAGTTGCTATCGCACCACATAAAAAGTTAATTCAAAATGTATCATAGAACTAAATTCAAAAACTAAAACTGTAAAACTCTTAGGAAAAACATAGGAATGAATCTTCATAAATTTAAATTAGGCAAAGTCTTCCGAAATGTAGCAACAAAAAATATATTTCATTGGATTAAATTGAATTGCATCCAAATAAAAACTTTTGTGCTGTAAATAATACCATCAAGAAAGTGAAAAGACAACCAGAGAGTGGTGGAAAATAATTGCAAATCATATATTTGATAAAAGACTCATATCCAGAATACATAAAGAATTCTTACAACTCAAATATTAGAAGACAAATAACCCAATTTAAAAATGGGCAAAGGACTTAGGCATTTCTCGAAACACAATATACACATGGCCAGTGAGCACATGAAAAGATGCTCAACATCATTAGCCTTCGGGGAAGGAACAAGTGAAAGAGGCAAATCTACAAGAGAAAGGCTAAAAGGATGAGGCAAAGTTTGGAGAGAAAGAAGGAAATCAAACCAAGGATACAAGTGGAAGACTTATTTTTGGAAAATAGGATATTTCTTCAAGACAATAGGAAAGGACAATCCAAAACACAAAGACATTTGGTGGTAATAAAAGAAAACTTGATGGAGTTCTCAAGATTTTTAATGAGTTCAAAAGTTTTAATGGAATATATGTAATACTTTTTTAAAAAAACTTCTTTCCAATGAGAAAGTTATATAACCTCTTTATAGAAAAAAATTAAAGGCAATTAAAGAAGAAAATAAATACTTGTGATCTTGTGACCCTGACATAATTGCCTTTAACATTTTGATGAATTTCTTTCTAGCCTTTTTAATGCATTAAAAAAATTTAATGTACTCAAAGTGTACAAGCAATTAGTATCTTGAGGGTGTTTTTGTTTGTTTGTTTTTATTGGAGTCTCTCCACTCCTTTCTCCTGCCTTGCCACCTATGGTGGCATATAGCCTTAAAATAGCAGCAATTTTTAGGTGCTGCATAAAATTAATAAATAAATTTATTATAATTAAACAATAAGTCCCCAAGGATTGAACATTGGTTTCAATTTTTCCAATATTATCTATGACTCTAGAAAAAAATATTTTTAATATTTAGTATTGATTATTTCTTTAGAATACATTAACAAGTAGAATTACTTGGTTAAGAACTATAAATAATTTTATGCCTCATAATTTATAGTGTTAGTTCAAGTACATACTTGGGAAACTGTTTGACCTCAGCAATAATTAAAATAAAAACAAGGTATCATTTTTGGCTTACTGTCAATTTGGCTTACAAAATAGCCAAAAAAACAATAAGTAAAAATATTTGTTTTAGTAAGTTGTTATAAATTTTTTAACAAAGCAGTTTGTCAGGAAATATCAATAGCCATAAACATTTTAATGCTCAGGTTGTAACATATTTCAAGGACATTACCAAGTCAAAACATGCTCAGCAAAAGTATTCAAGATTTTCCATATTTTTCCATGGAAAGAGGTGGTCTGCTTAAATTTTCAAAACCTGAAAATGAGCAGCCTTCAGGTAGATATGACTAAATTTAGCAACAAGACATTACATTACGAATTCTATGTTTAACAAAGATTTAGTTACTCATCAAAAACAATGAAAATGAGCAAGAAAATTATTCTCAGCAAATATACAACTTGAGCAAATAGGTGAAATTTCCTCAACTTCAAATTTCATAACAAATGAAGATTTCAATTATTGATTAAAAAGTGCAAATACAAGTAGACCTCATTTATACTCTTGCCCTTGGAACTGCCAATATTAGGGATAGACCTGTGAGAGCAGAAAAGGGGTGTTAACATTTTGATGGGTCTGGTTTTTTAATATTTCTGACCTCTACTTTGTACTTTTCATTTTTTTGTTTGTTTTATTTATTGAGATATAACTGGCATATAATATATTTCAGATGTACAACATAATGAGTCCATATTTGTATGTATCGTGATCACCACAATAAGTCTAGTTAACATATGTCATCATACATAGTTACAAAAAAATTTTATTTCTTGCAATGATAACTTTTAAGATCTACTCTTTTAGATTTGAAAATCCATATCCAAAAAGATATTTGCGCACTGATGTTCATAGCAGCATTATTCACAATGGCCAGGACATGGAAGCAAACAAAGTGTCTGACGATAGATGATTGGCTAAAGAAGCTGTGGTACATATATACAATGGAATATTACTCAGCCATAAGAAGAGATGAAATACTGCCATTTGCAACAACATGGATGGACCTCGAGATAATCATGCTAAGCAAAATAAGCCAGACAGAAAAAGTTGAAAATCACATGATATCACTTATATGTGGAATATAAACCTAAAAGCAATAAAATGAACGGGACAAACAAACAGAGACTCATGGACATAGACTATAGGCTAGTGGTTACTAGTGGGGTGGGGGAAGAGTGAGGAGGTGGACGGGGTTAAGGGGGTCAAAAATAAGAGAGTAGGGGGAGGGAAAATCAGGTAAAAGAGATCGAATATATGGTAGCTGAAGGAAACTAGACTTTTAACACATAATAGAATATACAGATGTCAAATGATAATGTACACCTGAATATTATATAATTGTATTAACCAATGTTAACCCAATAAACTTAATTAAAAAAAAAGGTCTACTCTTTTAGCAATGTTCAAATATATGATACAGTATTATTAACTATATTCTCATTACATCCCTAGGACTTATTTATGTAATTTTCATTTCTAAATCAAATATAATAGTATTCAAGATACACAAATTTTGAATATATTTATAAAAATGTAAATTAAAGTAAAATTTTAGTCTACGGCCATGCCACCTTGAATGTGCCTGATCTTGTCTGGTCTCTGAAGCTAAGCAGGGTCGGGCCTGGTTAGTACCTGGTTAGACCACCTAGGAATACCAGGTGCTGTAGGCATTAAAAAAAAAAAGTGAAATTTTAAAAATATTATATATTTAATATATTTTATATAAAATTATTTTATATACTTTATATTTTACATATAAAAATGATGGTTAGTTTGATGTGTCAAACTGGTTAGTCTATATTACCCAGTTATTCAATCACACTAATCTTGGCATTGCGGTAAAGATACTTTATAGATGTGGTTAATATCTAATCAGTTGACTTTAAACATAGATTACCCTCAGTAATGTGAGTTGGTCTCACATTATCAGTTGAAAGGCCTTAAGAGCAAAAACTGAAGTTTTCCAGACTAGAAATTCTGCCTCAAGTTTACAGCATCAGTTTCTGCCCAAGAGCTTCCAGTTTGTGCTAGCCCGTCCATTAGATTTCAGATTTGCCAGCCCCCACAATCACATCAGCCAGTTTCTCTCTCTCTCTGTCTTCTCTCCCTCCCTCTCTCCCTCTCCCTTTCCCTCCCTCCCTCCCCATCTCTCAGATTCTAACACATTGATTTAAAAATAAAATATTTTAAAAAAATTTTCAAGATTATTGAAGGTAAAAGGTCCAGTACAAATTAGAATTCATTAATATAAAAAATTAAACCCAAAGTATTTAAATAAACTTGCACTTTAGTTTTTTGCAAGTTTAATTAAATACATTAGTAAAAATAAAGAATTCACATTCCAGCACTAAGTGTCCATCAGTTGCACTGTGAAGAGCATTGTTATGCTTCCTGCTTACTACATTCAGACCTGTTATATCAGTCAGGGCCATTTAGGAAAACAAAAATAACACCAGTTATTTTAACAGCAAAAACTTAAGGAATTGAGTATCGGAGGGCTAAAAAACTGAAAAGGGGTCATGAAGGTAACATGAAGATAGTATCTATAGACGCTACCATGCCTAGGCCTGGGAGAGCAAAGGAACTGGAAGCTTGGAGGAGGCCACTGCTGAACTAGGATGGAGACTTTTGAACAGGGAGAGTTGCCTGGCCAATGGATGCCAGGATACTGGTTCTGGGACCACGATAAAAACTGGGCATGAACCAGCTGTCACTGCCAAGCTGAAAGGCTATTATGGAGGTGATGCCATAGGAACACCTAGCAAACAGGAAGGAGGATCAAGTCCCTTCCTTCTCCTGCCTTGCAGTCTCCCTGTAGCATTCTCTATTGGTGGAAAGTAGAAATGTAGTTTGCAAAGACCCAGTAACTGCCTCACAAAGCAAAATATAGAAGGTGGTTTGGATCTCAAGGACAATATAAATTTAAGAATAAAACAACTAGTTTAATGTTACAAAATGTTCCTCTGCCGCCATATGCAATTGTTGTGAATACAACATTAATTTGTCAGTTTCTCCAGAACCATGTATTGGAACACAAAGGAAAACAAGAATGCTTGGCAGTGTTGGGAAATGTTTTACTACAGAAGACTCTATTGTCTTTCTGCTCTCTTTTGACAAGTTAACAAATTTATCTTTTTTCTAACCTAAGCACTTCTGCTGTTCAGATCTGTCCCGAATTCTAAAAAGATATTAGCCTCTGATGTGGGCAGTCGAACTACCCACATATCTTCATAGCATTTGACACAGTTGCCTCCTGCTTTGAGGACACACATAGGGCAAATCATGTAAAGAAGTATTCCCTTAGGGCCTGAACAGAAGCAGATGTTTAGGGTTAGAGGTTGTGCTGTGCCAGTGCTGATGGTAGGATGCCACATGGCAGAAATGCTCTCTAATTGTGTGTGTGTTTGTGTTTATGATATGCAGTGACTGTGGTGTTCAGGGCAGGTCAAAAGCATTAAGCCCAGGACAGAGGTACTTCTTGTCTGGATCTATGAGTAGTACTGCAGAAGTGTACCCTGGCAGTGTGGCAGAATTAATGCCTCATGGGGAGAAATCTTGACCAATGAAATATGGGAACTTACGGATAAATTCTCTTTTTTTTCCTCTTCCTTCCCCAAGATGATGCTGAGATGCCATTTATGTGGCTTCTCAAGGGCAAGATCTCATGATTTTGAGTTATTGGTTGTACTTACTGGTGGCCAGCTTGATAAATTCTCTTCACATTGGCTCCTTCTTCTTCCCTGCTTCACTATCGTGGAACCTCGCTCCTGTTTTCTGGATCTACATTCCTTAGTAAATTACCTACACGTAAGCCCTGGGCTTCAGGTTCTTTTTTCTGTGCACCTGAGCTAAGACACTGTCAGTACCACTAACATAAGAGCCATAAATGGAGAGTATTTCTATTCTGATAAAGAAGACTGAGACTGGCTTTCTAAGGCTAGTCCAGGATGAGAGTGAAACAAGAGAGAGGCCTAGGTGCGACATTTAAGGGGCCGATCACTCCCTCTTCCTCGCACTTGTCTGGCCTTGCTTTGGGAGGTTAGAGGGAATCAGTTAATCACTCCTGCATTTGGAGTCACAATTAATTGGACATAGATATAACCAATATAACAGAAGCTTTAATATTATCTAGACAGCACCCCAAACTCCAAAATATAGGATTTTTACTAAATTGCGTTGGAGCATGTGGAACTTGCAGTATAATTTTCTTCAAATTCATGTAACTGACATTTTTCTGAATGGTTCTGTATAAGTAGACAAACAAGTTCATCATTATTTTTCAGCAAAAATGATGTTTCTATCATTATATTTCAGGTGTAGAGAACTGAGTTAATCATTCTCAGTGTGTGACACTATTACTGTTGGTTACAGAATGTCATTTAGACATTAATGTTTAGCCTTCTTTTAAATGGCATTTTAAATTTTTATTTTTCAGTTCTATGCTTTCTTTTCTAATTAATTTCTTATAACTGTATAAAATTTGGGAGGCTTAGTAAAATATAAAAATACCAATAACTCCACAGCCAGTGGTACCATTGTTAACATTTTGATAATTCCTGCTAGACTTTTCTCTGTGCATTTTAAATTTTAGAATATGTGTTGTATATACTTTATACTTTCATTTCTTGCTCTTTCACTCAAGGTTATATCATGATCATTTTGCAATGCCATTAAAAACTTTTAGTAAAATTTTAATATGGAAATAGCAACTCGATTTTGGTAACAAAAGTAATACATACTTATTGTAAAACAATGTTGCTAGTATAGAAAAATATAAAGAATAAAGTCAAAATCACCTGTAATTTCATGTCCTAAATATGTACCACTACATATTAGTATATCCTTGTGGTAGATTGTATGCAAAAATTGCCACAATTATTTTCTTCCCTGTATCCACATCTCTTTGCAATGTGACTTGGCAGCTCCTTAATGTAAAGAGGTGGAGTCTGTTTTCCTTCCCCTTACATCTGAGCTTTCCTTGTGATTTACTTTGGCCAACAGAATGTGGCAAAAGTAACATGCCAGCTCTCATTTTAGGATTTACTCTTGTTCTCAGAACCCTGGGAGGTACACATGGTCAAACCCAGACTAGTTTCCATGGGAATGAGAGACCAGGAAGAGCAGAGATGAATTGTCTGTCTGAGACCATCTTAGACTAGATAGTTTCCATCCAACAGGCTGCTGACCATAGATGCATGAGGGAGCCCAAGGCCAGAAGAATTGCTCAGCTGAACCCAGCTCAAATTGTTGCTCCGCAAAATCATGCACTAAAGAAATGGTTGTTTAAAGCCACTAAGTTTTAGTGTGGTTTGTTATGCAGCAAACATTAACAATACAATCTTACCAGATTTCTTTTCTGTGCTTCATACACATACTTTTTTAAAAAAATGAATTATGATTTTACTCTATGTATTATTTTGTAAGCTGCTTTATTTTATTATTTAATATAGCATGTGTTAAATAAGTATCTTTCTGTGCTAAATAAATGTAGCTATCATTATATTTATTATTAATTTTAATATTATGATATATCAATACTATAATTTATTTAAGTAATTCCCTATTAGGGGACACATTTTTCTACTATAAAAAGCCCCTATTCACATTCTATATATATCTTTGCAAACTATTCCTTACATTTTTTAGAAATGGAATTTTTAGGCAAAAGGCCATGTTCATATTTAAGGATAATAATACATGTTGTTAAACTGCCCTCAAGAAAAGTGACACCACATTGCTAATTCTTTATTGTCTCCATTATAGATTTTAATTCATCATTTCAGAGTTCACCTCACTCACCTCCCTTTCCTATCATTCCATTTTCTTTCCATCTTAGTTCATCCTACGCTTTTCTGAATCTGTTTCAAAACGTCAGTTACTTTGCATTCTTCTGGAAGGTAAAACTTTCCAAACTTTTTTTTTTTTTTTTTTCTGATTCCCGTAGGAAATCTTTTCAGGGGCCTGCAAATTATTTGAGTTTGAGGATGAATCTCCTTCTCTTGTTCTTGGTATTTTTCTACAGGCTCAATTTTGTTATTTTGTAGTTTATTCTAAGTATTCTCTGAAGAAGCAAGATCTGCTCAGAGATCTCACTTGGATTTGCCTTTTGCCCTCAATGATGCTCTTTCTTCACACGGGTGTTTATAGGGTCCATAGGTCAGATCTACAGAGAATGGCTGGCAGATGCACACTGCTTCTGACTCAATTCAATAGTCTTTCATCAAACATCTCTGCTGGAACATGACAGAATCTTCTATACCTATTTGTTGGCTCTCTCAGGACACTCAGGACAGAGGTGGTTCATGAAAGAATACTATATCCTGCACGCACATTTCAAGGGCACTTGCTCTCTCTGCCCTGCCCCTATCTCTAGGACTCTGCTTGAAGGGCAGCCACATCGCAGCTTAGTTGAGTGCTTTGTATCTAATGGCTCCCTAGTTACTAATTAGATCATCATATAAAGACATTTGCATTAAAAAACAATGTAACTGACATACCTCTGTCTATCGACAGAAGGGCCTAGGAATGACTGTCCACTGCGATTTGGTATTACATTTATGTTTGTACTCTACCATATATGTCAGTTCTAAGCACTTGGCCAGCATTACCTGCAATCCTCAAAACAACCTCACAAGACAAGTAAGAGGGAGGTGTTTTTGCCCTTGAACTTCTTGGAGAAACAGAAGCACAAAGAGACAAGGTGATTCATCTGCTTAGTTGATGGAAGGTCAATTTGCATAAGTCATTCAAACATTTGAATTGCCTTGCTGCTTTTTAGAAAGTGCTGTTGATACAGACTGCCCTGCTCATCATTTGAGGTGTGGTGCTGAATAAAACTGTACACCACCCAACCTGCCCCAAAAGCCGTGTGTCATAAGCTTACCGCCCAGACTTCGTAAGTCTTAATCCACTTCATCCTCAACAACAGCTTAGTCAGTATGAAGTGCTTCTAATAATAGTAGCAGCAGACGAGCATACACAATACCTGTCAGCCTGAAAGTACTTTAGGAAACTATACACGGGTGTTCCTGTGTCTGTCTGGT
Organism: Pteropus medius; assembly: GCF_902729225.1. Classification (NCBI taxonomy): domain Eukaryota; kingdom Metazoa; phylum Chordata; class Mammalia; order Chiroptera; family Pteropodidae; genus Pteropus; species Pteropus medius. The sequence goes on along the minus strand of NW_024344370.1, from coordinate 4,853,554 downwards.
CATAATATTAACCATGCATTTAGAAGCAGATGCTCATGATGAGGCAGATGGAATCATTTGGTATCTGGGAAATCATGGGTCTATATGCTACTCAATAGAAAATGTAGCTAAGCCCAGCTAACCACATTAGATGCGCCACCTGCCATGAACTTGCATTCCTAAGAGAATGCAAACTAGTATTTACTAAGTATGTTTTAAGAATCTTTCGATTCTTATAAAATGTAGAACCATAAGGGGTCCAGCAGGTGCAGAAGAAAGCCAGCTATGAAGGGTTAGTAGGCCCGATAGCCTAATGGCTAATATTAGAAACTCAAAAAGTGGTCATTTGTTGGACTTAACAGAAGTGGAAGTTGGTAGGGAAAAGAAAGCGAGGGAGAAACAGAAGGAGAGAGAATAATATTGTTCTTGTTTCAGAGAAAGGGAGATTTACATTATTGATAGGAGAGGTCATGAAGCTGGTTGGGTTCCCAGGGGGTGAGGAGAGAAAACAAGAAAATTCACTTGCAAGTGTAAATGAGGTCGATATGGGATCCAGGAGGACTGTAAGATACTTTAGCCATCCTCCTCATTCTGCAGATGAGATGTGGTCCTTTGCCCAAAGCCACACATCAGGTATGAAAAGTTGAGACAGAAGTAATGGGGACTGGAGAATAAAGATGATGACAGGGAGAGAATCTGTGATGGATTAGTTGCTTCAAGTTTCTGAAGTAAATGTACATAACATATACATAATATATAAGCACATACACATATAAACATCTGTGACTCTTCCAGGAGAAAATTCTGATTCCATAATTTCACTTCATGAATAAATCCACCTTATCATTTTTTTTTTTGATAAATTAAATTTTACTCATGGACTCAAGTCTATTTAGAAATCTTTTTCTCTTTACAATCTCATTGGCTTGAAGACTTATATAAAATCTCTTCTCTGCAGAGGCTCCTCATTTTGCTCTCCACACTATGAAAATTCAGTTTCTAGTCAACTGTAGAAGGAGGGATAATTTTATCAGAATGAGCCTAAAGGTAGAAAAGCATTGTAACTTTTAATATACAAGTCATACTTCTGGAGGGGAATATACTCAGTATCAAAAGAATTACAGTGGGTAGGGCAGTTTCGGGTTTCACTTCCTTCTTCTTCAGCCATAATTTTAGAGGAGTGTCGCGCTAAGCCGTAAAATGAGAATTACACTCTAAATAGTACTCACAGGCTTGGGTATGATTTCAGGGGTTCTGGAGTGACTAAATATTTTCATTGACCTTAAGTGGCTAAATTGTGCATTCATTTTTTTCCCTACAAATTTATATTATGGAATAGTCAAGCATTCAGAAAAGTTGAAAGAATAGTTTAATGAACACTCATATACCTTCTTCTTAGATTCAACAATGGTTAATATTTTGCCATATTTGCTTTTTACTCCATCTGGACATTATATATATTTATAACCTTTAAAATTAAGCTGTAGGTATGACATTTTACTCCTAAATATTTCACCAACCTTGACACTTGTCATGCCCATCAGAAAGTGAGACTTCTTGAGCAGTAAAGTCTTGTTTAGAAAGGATGGGCAAGATGAATTGTCAGCATAACTTCTGGGAACGGAGGTTTCTATTACTTAGCTAATTCTTACATTGATTCTCTGATAGATGCATGATACCATTTTACAAAACATGCATAATACATTTCATCTTGGTAGTTCTTGCTTCAATAATTTCAAAAGAGACAAAGCAAATCTATTTTAATTCTGCACTTTTATGTCCATTTTCTTCATTGTTTACTTCAAAAACACATCTTAGATTATGATGTCCTCTTGCGCATACATACTAGAAGATAGAACTTGCTTTTTTCCTCTTAGCATACTAAGTACTAGCATTATTTTGTAATATGTGTTTGGCACTATTAGGAGAGAGTTAAGATCTTTCATTATTTTACCTGTGACTTGAATCATAATAAAATACTTTCCAAAGTGAAAGATGTATTAAATGTCACATGAACATTTGCTGATGTTTAAAAGACATCGTTGTACAGTACATTATAATAATGGTTATCTTCTTCAGAAAAATAATATTGCTTTAATGCAATCATAATATCTCTGCAATTTTTAACTGCTGTTTTGTTCCCAGACCATCTTGTACCCAAACACAGAGTTTAGTGCCAGTTAATCAGTGTCTAGATTATAGAAGAGAGAAATTATTCATTGGGAAGCTACAGATGTCCTGTCTTTGTTTTAGAACAGATCAGATAATCTAATTCAAAGTTCTAAAAAGATAGTTCTAAAAAGTTTTTGACAGACAGATGAGATATGAACTCAATGAAGCAGCTACTGAGCAACACTCTCTAATCTGTCAAACCCCTCTCTGGCACTTTCCTTTTTTTCTCTCAACTCCCTATTCCTCACAATAGGTCAACATGTGGTATCCATAACAGATCCTCAACAATAATGGTCTAAAATCAGACAAAAGCCATTGTAATTGGACAATAATGGTATATAAAACAAAGTAGGAGCTAGCTGTTTTAGGTAAAAAGTGGTTAGGCTGTATATCGACTATCTAGGAACCTGGCTCTGCATTGTGTGTCTTGCTGCAATTCAGGTAGACATTCTAGCTCAGGTTGTCAAAGTTCTGGGTGCCTAAGGATAACTGAGTACCTGTCAAATGCCAATTCCTTGGTCCTGATCCTAGAGATTTTAATTTGGCAGATCTGGGGTAGGGCCCAGGAATCTTCATTCTACTTAGTTCCCCCATGTAATTCTGATGCAGGCTGAGATGGAACATACTTTGACCTATGCTGTTTCCAGCACCTAAGATGGTATGAGGTTGGGTCATTGCTCAGCCTGATCCATTGTATGTGAGCTGATTTAATGCTTGTCTTTGCTTAGCACTGGTTGACCAGTGCTAATGGTCTCCATCCCATTTAAGATACAGTCACTGGTCAGAAGGAACAAAGGACTCATCTCCTGCAACTAAGAACCATTGCATGGGTTGACTCTGAAAAAGATACTTTTTTCTCCCATCAACCCTGAAATAAACATATGACAGGACATGTGCCTAGTAGTATTTAAATAAGTAGTATTTAAATCTGTGTGTGGATGTGTGTGCGTGCGTGCACACGCACACGCACATGCGTGCACAGCTATTGGACCAAGATTAGTCTTTCATGGGTCTGCCTTACACTCCTGATACAGTTCTGCTATAACGTGACATATGACTTCATAAAAATCACCATGCTGTACACAATAGTGCAATAAAAACCACAGAACTTAAGAGAAAAGATGGGATTAGAGAGACAACACTCAGAAACTTCATCAGAGAAACACTAAAAAAAGATATAGGAACCTAATACAAATGCTAGCACAATTTCATACATGTTAAATGGTTAAGAAATTCATAAGTAGTCTCTTTTCTGGCTGAAACTGTGGAGGATATAGAAGAGATGAAAAAAGAAGTTTCCTGCTGTGCCAGAAACCGTTAAGAAAAAGCAAAGGAATTTTGCAGAGGTAAAGTAAAGATCAAGCACCTGAGAAACAAGGTTGCCCCCAAAATGCTTCAAAAGGCAAGGAGGAGGCTTATCCATGAAAAGGCTAAGTGCCATAATAAGGAAAACAGACATGTGTACAGAAGTGAGATTTGAATGGTGAAGATGGCAAGAAAAGCAGGAAACTTCTAGTAACTGTGGAACCCAAATGAAATTTGTCTTCAAGATCAGAAGTATCAACAATGTGAGCCCAAAGATCCAAAAAGTGTTGCAGCTTCTTCGCCTGTGTCAGCATTTCAGTGACACTTTTGTTAAACCCAAAGTGGCTTCAGTCAGCATGGAGACACCCAAACATGAAATCAGTAAATGAATTGATCTACAAGTACAGTAAAAGCAAAATCAACAAGAAGCTAATTGTCCTGACAGATAACACTTTGATTGCTAGATTTCTTGGGAAATAGGGTATTATCTGAATGGAGGATCTGGTTTGTGAGACCTGTACTACTGAGAAATGCTTCAAAGAAGCAAACAATTTCCTGTGGCCCTTCAAATTATCTTCTCCACAAGGTGGAATGAAGAAAAAGACCAGGCATTTTGTAGAAGGTGGAGATGCTGGCAACAAGGAAGACAAGATTAACAGACTTGTTAGAAGGATGAACCAAAGGCATTATTTTTATAATCTGGTCAGTTAATAAACAGCTTTCAAGTAAAAAAAAAAAAAAAAAAGGAAATTCATAAATAATACAATAAATATGACACTTTACCATAAAAAGACTTGAAATTTGTTTGAAGAAGTGAGCATTGGAAGGGTTATAGCTTATTATAAGGTTGTAGGAAGGTAAGTTATCTAAAATCAGAGGAAAAATAGTAATACTTTGTAATTCCAGTTGTGAATGGGCTCAGCTCATAACACGCGCAGTGATCTGAGGTAGCTGGTCCATATTTGAGGTGTGTGTATGTGTGCAGGCATGCACATGCATGCGCATGCACATTTTGTGTATTCCCAGGCAGCTCATTTCAGCTAGGTGCAGTTTTCTGCTTTCATCTAGTGTTTCTTGCTCGTAAGATCTCACATAGGCAAAGGTATATTTTCATTATGCTCATATTGTTTCCTAATATATCAATCACATTGGAACAAATTTGTGTTTTCAAGACAAGCATAATAGCAGAACTGACATACCTATAAGGAATTCACATCAAAGTATTGGTTTCAAGTTACCTAGACTCTGAGAGTAGTTAGGAAGACCTTACTACCCTACAAGGAGTATTGTCTATTTAAGAGGGTTTGGGGACTGAAAATATGAAGATAGAGATAATGGTGTTCCCTTCTATCCACATGGCCATGAAGGAACTCAGTGTCCTATAGGTATTATCTTACTCTTTGTTTTCATAGAGTATCTAGGTTAACAATTACTCAAAGGTTTAGGATAGCTAGATAAACAAATAAAACAAACAAACCAAAAAAAAACCCCTAAAAACTCAGTATTAGAGTAAGCTTCAGAGGACTCACTTTTCATCCTTAGTTCTGTAAGCTGTGTGACCTAAGGCAAGTCCTTTTATTTCTCTTGGATTCATTTCCTTCTCTGAAAGAAACTAGAGTGTATTTCTTCCAAGAGTCTCAACCCCCACTCTGACCTGCTCCAATATTTTATGACCCCCAAGCCTTCTATGTTAATTAAATGCAGAGAAAAGGAACACTTTCGACCTCTTCAAAAGTCTTCATGAGACTCAGCAATGTTTTTTTTTTCATCCCAGGTTGTCTTTCTTGATCATTTCCCAAAGTCAAAATTCCAGGTCGTTATGACCGTCATTTTGTGTCTCCACCAACAGTTGGAATTCAAAGAGGCAGATCAAGTCTGAGCTCACAAAGCTCCTTTATTGATTTTGTTAACAGCTTTATTGAAGTAAAATTTACATATAATAAGCTGTATGTCTTTAAAGCATATAATTTGATAAGTTGTGACATATGTATACACCCATGAAACCATCACCACTATCAAGATAATGAATGTAGCCAACACCCTCAAAGGTTTGCTCACGCCCCTTTGTAATTCCTCCCTCCCCTTCTGCTTCTTCTGTCCCCACCATGCCCAGGCAACCACCAATCTGCTCTCTGTCATTATAGACTAGTTTGCATTTTCTAGAATGTTATATGAATGAAATCATACAGTATGTATTACTGTTTTGTCTAGCTTCTTTCACTCAGCGTAATGATTTTGAAATCCACCCATGTTCCTTTTGTTAATAAAAAGGAGTAATAAAAATAAACTAGGTAGTAGTCTATCATATGGATATACCACAATTTGTTTATCCATTTACATGTTGATGGGCATTTAGGTTGTTTCCAGGTTTTTTGCCATTAAAAATAAAACTGCTATAAATATTTTTTGTGAGTCTTTGTGTGGACATATGCTTTCATTTCTCTTGGGTAAACACTTAGTCAAAATGCTAGATCAAATATGGTAAGTGTATATTCTACTTTTTTAGAAACTACCCAAATGTTTTCCCAAGTGGTTATACCATTTTACATGCCCATCAGCATTATATGAAAATTCCAGTTTTTTACTATCCTTGCTAAAACTCAGTATGGTCACTATTCTTCATTTTCACCATTCTAATAGGTATTTATTTTAGGTATTTATTTAGTGATCTCTCATTGTGGTTTTAATTTGCATTTTCCCAATGACTAACAATGTTGAATATTTTCATATGCTCATTTTTCTTCCGTATATCTTCTCTTGAAAATATGTGTTCAAATATTTTGTCCAGTTTTAAAAACTAGGTAGTTTTTTGTTTTGAGTTTTCATTAAGTTGTGGTAAGATACGTGTAACATAAAATTATCATCTTAACCATTTTTATGTATCCAGTGCAATGGCATTAAGTATTTTCACATTGTTGTGATACTTTCATCACAATCTATCACCAGAACGCTTTCATTTTGAAAAACTGTAACTCTATACCTATTAAACAATTCTTAACAATGTCCTTCAAAGAACAGAAATTTTTAATTTTGATACAGTCCAATTTATACATTTTTTTCTTTTGTTGGCTTTATATCTAAGGAATTTTTGCCTAATGAAGTCATAGTAATATGAGAATTTCTCTTGTTTTCTAACAGAAATTTTATAGTTCTAGGTTTTATAATTAGGTCTGTAATCCATTTTGAGTTAATTTTTTTAATGATACAAGATATGGATCAGAATTCATTTGTGTGTGTGTGTGTGTGTGTGTGTGTGTGTGTGTAAATATTCAATTGCTCTAGCATCATTTGTGGAAAAGGCTATCTTTTCTCCACTGCATTGCTTTTGCCCCTTCGCTAAAAATCAGTTGTTCATATATTTGTAGGTCTCTTTCTGGATTCTCTAATTTACGTCATTGATCTATATGTCTCTCTTGATGCCACACTGTCTTGATTACTGTAGTTTTATAGTAAGTCTTGATGTGAGGTAGTATTTGTCCTCCAATTTTTTTTTTTTCAAAAACTGTGTGGCTATTCTAAGTCTTTTACATTGCCATATGAATGTTAGAATCAGCTTGTCTATTTCTACAAAAAAAGCCCACTGTGTTTATTTTTATTGGGATTGTGTTGAAACTATAGATGAGTTTGAGAACAGATATCTTAACAACAATGAGTCTTCCATGAACACCAGGGCTTTTCCACTAATTAAACTCTCATAATTTTTCTCGGCAATGTTTTGTAGTTTTCAGTGTACATATCTTGCACATCTTTTCTCAGATTTATCCCTAAGTATTTCTTATTTTTTGATGTTATTTTAAATGTTATTTTTAATCTCAATTTTCAGTTGTTCATTGCTAGTATATAAAATTTCTTGCAATTGTTGATTTTTTAATGTATTGACTTTGAATCCTACAACATTGTTAAACTCATTTATTAATTCTGGTAGCTTTTAAATGTATTCCTTCTGATTTTCTTAGACAATCATGTCCTCTATTAATAAAGATAGTGTCACCTATTTCTTTCTAGTCTTGCTGCTATCTATCTATCTATCTATCTATCTATCTATCTATCTATCTATTTATTCTTTTAATATCTATGGAATCTGTAGTGATATCACTTCTCATTCTTGATATTGGTAATTTGTGTCCTCTTTCTGTTTCTTTTTATGATCAATCTGACTAGTGGTTTATCATTTTTAATCTTTTGGTTTGGTGTTCTCTCTTCCACAAGGTAGCCTCTCACATTTGTGGCACAGATTTGGGATTCTGGATTCTGATGGATGCCACTTTCCTTTGATAGATAAATAGCTTCAACGAAACTTCCCTGGACAGTAGCAGTGTCCTTCCATTTCAGTATCATAGGCAGAGCAGCTTTGTGAGCTGGCCTTTGTGAGAAGCCCAAATCCTTACCTCTCATCCCCATAAAACTACTAAGACCCCAGTCCTTGGCCCTGAGACTTATATTGATTTGTCAATATCTTCTTGAGCAGTTTGACTCCAACTCCTATTTTGTGTACCTGGCACCTGGGGATTTCCTTTACTTGATTTCAGGCTTAGTTATGAATTAATTTTTTTTCCTAGATTTTTTTTTAAATCAGCAATATTATTGTTTTTTTTGAATCAGCAATATTATTGTCTTTTACATCAGCTCAGTCCAACCTATTGCTTAGAAATTGGAAGTATATCTTTCTCATCCTGAGTCCTCTTTATCATGGAAGCCAGACAAGATATGTAGAAAGGATGAACAAATGTTGAATGTATAAATAAATGCATCATGTACAACTGTGTTGATCCCCTCATCCTAGTCTTGCTTCCCCATAGACTGATGTCCACAGTCATAAAATCTTTGATCATAGAAGGTCTTCTTCATGACCTAAAATGAAATGAGAACAACTACTGTAAAAACCAAGAACTTTCCAAGTTTGTGGGCATCGTCTTACCTATCCAAGATTATAGATACTGACCTGAATATATATGCCTGAGCAGGGATAATGCTCCCTACCCCTGAGAGTGCAGCAGAAAAACAATATGACTATCAGAATTTCACTTGAGGTATCATCTCAGAGGGCCTATGGTGACATTCCCATTGCCATTGAAGGGAGAAGTGAGGGTTCTTGGAGTGGGTGGGCCATGGATTACTGTCATTTATTGGAGGCCTTCCACACTATTGTGTGGATAATGCAGATTCACTTTTGGAATGATAGGAATCAAAAGGATCTTGTCTGGGATCATCCACGATCATCATTCTCCTAATAAGGTATGTCCAAGGTAGGATACTTTGCAGAAAAAGACTATCAGTTTTTCCAAAGTCTGTATGGAAATGGATGCATGAAAATGAAACAGGTCTAACGATTTGTCAGAACTCTGGAGGAGAGTGGACTGGAACAAGCAACTGACATGATGAGTAAAGGGAAGAACTAAACAAATTGGAAACAAGTAATAGAGGAAACAAGTAATACTTGAAGTCTGGGGTCTAAGAGGTGAGTTGTGTTTGGGACCCCTGTTACACAATCTCAGATTGTATACATTTCCTTCATAGTAATCAGTGTCACTACAGTAGAGTAATCATTTGTACAATTGTTTGTTAATTGTTTATCTCCTTCACTAAACAGTAAATTCCATAAGGAGACAGACTATATCTGTCTTATTCATCTCAAAGCCTGCAGTGCCAGACATATAGTAAATATTTGTGGAACAAATGAATAGAGTCATGAAGTCATCCTATGTTGAGTCTTTTTACACAGTCCTTTCCTGAATCTGGATTGAATTCTATGTGGCACCTCCAAACTCACTGACCACCCAGCAGTTCCATTAATAAAGCCAGAGAATGTAAGGTATTGAATGCCAGTCTAAGGAATCGAAATTTAATTTCCCATAGGAAATAATAAGCCATTGATGAATTTTGAACAGAAAACAAATAGGAAGCCTTTGAACAGGGCAATAACACAATATTCTACATTTAAGTCATTGCTTCCCAAATCAGATGGATTGCTAAAATCACCATAGGAAGTTTATTTTAAAATACAAATCTATAAGCTACACTCATTGAGGTCCTAAGTCATTAGAATCTCTTGGAGATCCTGATTTTTCAACCTGATTCATTCTGTACTTAGGGGAGGAAGTTCCCCTAGTAGAGGTGACAACAATGGTGACTCCCAGGGTCCAGAGGTTAGCAGAGCCATTAACAACATTCAGTTTATAGCAGTGGTGGCGGCAGCAGCACTGGTCTCTAACCAAGCTGGCATGATCTTGGCAGTGGGCCCAGCTGCTTGCCCCACTTGGTTCATACTCCTTTTCTGAGCGAGTTTCTTCAGGTTTTCTGATGATAAATTGCTACTCTGTTTAAACTTATTATCCAAAACCTTTGTTGTTTTCAACAGTCTTCTGACCAATACAGAAACCAAGTGGAGTTTTCAGGAATGTTCAGTCCCTGCTCATTTCCCCCTATCTGCCTATAACAGAAGAAAACATGCAGATTATCCCTTTGTCCTCTGAGAGAAAGCCTAACTGCTTGATAGCAGAGTCTACCCTTGGCCATGAAATATGCTGGAAAAGGTTCCAAGTGCTAGAATGTAAAAGTGAGATTTACACCAAGCATATCCATCCCCTTTCTCCATCCCCGATGCCTTGCTTCCTACCTTGACATAGATTTATTTGGTATGGATTACTTAACTAGTCAATCAAAATTCCTCTCAACTTTCTAATGCTTTGGTAAAATCTTGATTCTTTAGCCCCCCACTTCCTCTCGAATTGAATTCCTCAGATTTCAGAAAAGTTGCAGCTGTGAGGCTGCCAAGACATTTTGGGAAGCAAGCAGCTGTCTACTACAGGTTTTAATTCTTTCTATTTAGCATCAGAGGTAACTTGTGTGCCTTTTTTTAAATCCCTGTTTGCCTTAAATAGATTTTAGGAAGAAATGATGTCCCTTAGCTTAGCTGTGGGCCTTCACCCCAAGACAAGAATGTGTAATTACATGGAGTCCTGAGCTTTTGTTTTGACAAGGGCCTTTCTTCTTGTTCTTTACCATTTGTGGGTTCAAGATCTGTAAAGGTATAAATTTTATTTTAAAATCAGCTCATTTGTATTGTTCAAAATATCTCCATTTTGATTTCAAGACTCTAATGACTTATTTTTTTCCTCTAAGTGAAACTAAATGGGTCACAAGGCACAGCCTGGAGAGGTGAACAAAGATGAAGCTGTTACACACACAGGAAGTAGAAGGCTATGTATGATCTGTTCCAATAGGAAGCATGTAGTATGAAACAGCAGGAGCCAGACTTTCATAGAAGATGTTTGTGTAGCAAAGCTCAAGGACTTATCTGTTCTACCACTGACAACTATGGTCACTTACAGGTGACCTTGGAACATGAATTTAGAATGATGGGGAACAATACCAAATTTCACCTAAAACAGTGGTTTAGTGTGTATCAGAATTATCTGATTGTTAGAAATATAGATTTCTAGGTATTGCACCAGAACTGCAGACTTGGAGTATCTAATTCTAGGTAAACATGTGTATGTGTGTGCGTGTGTATGTGTATGTTGGAGTTATGGGGCTTGGTCATTGTTTTTTTAATTAGCAAAAAGACTTTAATAAGGGCATAACAAGTAAATTGAAAATAAGTAATGATCAATATTGGTTAATGATGTTAATATTGAACAATTGTGAAATATTAACCTTTTTTATTAAATCAAACTTTTTATTTTGAGATAATTATAGATTCACATGCAGCTGTAAGACAGTGCTTGTTAATGTTTTGTTAGATTTATATCTAAGTAGTTTATTGGTTTTAGAACAATTCTAAATGGTATTATATTTTTAATTAAGTGACCATGTGTTTATTGCTAGTATATGGAAATACTATTGATTTTTACATGAGTTTCTTGTATCTTGAGACCTTGATGAACTCAGTTATTAATTCTAGGAGGTCTTTTGTTTGTAGTTCCTTGGGATTTTTCTATGTAGACAATCATGTAAAAGGGACAGTTTTATTCCTTTCCAATTTGGGTGCCTTTTATTTCCTTGCTTTGCCTTACTGCACTGGCTAGAACTTCCAGTACTATATTAAATAAGAGGGTTGAGAGCAAACATATTTGCCATTCCAATCTTACTGAGAATGCATACAGTCTTTCACCATTAAGTATAAAGTTAGCTGTAGGTTTTCCTGTAGATGCTTTTTATGAAGTTGAGGGAATTGCCCTTTATTTCTAGTATAAAGAGTTTTTTTCATTAATGAGTTTATTTCATAAACTTTTTTTTCTGTGTCAGTTGAGATAATCACATGCTTTTTTTTTTTTCTTTAGCATGTTGATATGGTGGATTACATTGATTGAATTTTGAATGCTAAACCTGCCCTGAATACCTGGAATAAACCCCACTTGGCCTTGATGTATTATTCTTTTAATACATTGTTGGATTTTACTTGATAAAATTTTGTATCTAATATATAGAGGTGTGTGTTTGTGTGTGTTTGGGTAAAGGACATGGTCATTTTTAACAAACATCCTATGTGGCTCTGATATCTGTGATCCCCAGACCACTCTTTGAGAGATGTTGAATTGAACTGGAGATACTACCAACTCTAACAACTAGCTAATGATTTAGGTCAGGCAAAACTAACAGAACTAAGAGAAACAGGTGGTGAGCTAAGTCAGAATTTCCAGTGTCTAGAAGCCCTCATAATGTCCAGGAGATGGAATTGGAAAGTTAAGAGATAAAATAGAATATACTCCTCCTCCAGAGAATGGGGCTGCTGCATAGCAGCTGTGCAGTGCACCTCAGGGATAGGTAGGATGGGCTGTGGGCCACACAGAGAGTGAAGATTGGAGAATTCTGGATAAGAGTTAGAAAACCTCCCTATCTTACCCCAGTGGTATCCCCAAACTGTCCTAAGCTGAGTTCATGCACTTTGGTCTACCACCGAAGTGGGATAGCACCAACTTCCTATGAACCTTAGGAACTAACTGTGCAAACAAAACCAGTCCCAGGCTTTTCTAGTTGCATTAGGATCAAAACTTGTTTTGTATAGAAGAGCCCATTTCTATGATCTCTACTAAACCACTTCAGCTCTGGGGACTAGAGAGACCAGAATGCCCCTACAGGCCAGAACTGGTTGTGTCAGCAGCTTTCACACCTTGCAAACCTTTAAGTTGCCTGTGGCCCTGGGGAAGTTATATAAGTGAGAGTTTTGCAGGGCCCGAATCAGGAACAATTGGGTGGTTGACCCATTCCTGCATGGAGATGTGCTTCCCAAGGGCAGAACAGAGAGCTGTTGGGAACCAGAACAGCCAGTAGATTAGCCTGACCGGTGATGACAGGATTGAGACAACTCTTTCTATCACAGCTATACACATAAGAACCCAGATGCAGGGTTAAAGACCATAAAATGAAAAAAAAAAAATACATGAAAGGCTTTGCATGAAAGGGCTATAGTCATCTGGGTACAGTAAAGAGAGCCCTTCAGAATCATTGCCTAAGAATAAATAATAATCACATCACTGCATCATCTTTAACTTACAAAATAGTAATAGGCACTATATGATAAACACTACGTACTACATTATATGTACATCATTTCTAATCTTCATGTAACAGGTAAAATATCATGAACATATTAAACGGATGTATTTTTGTCCTAGGTAATACCTGGTGCCAAGTCATCTTATGGATCCCATTTCTGGAGCCACTCTTGAGTCATTTAGAACATAGAGGTTCATGTCATAGCATAAAGTAGATCCCACTTCCATCAAATGGTTAGACTATGAAGCCACCTGCCCAAACAAACAAGGAGGATATAACAAAGAGAAAGTGAAAAGTTGAAATCCATACCTTTTGCTGTCAGGAGATTTTTAAGGGAAAGAAGGGGTATATGTAAAAAGAGAAAGAGAGCTTTTTTCTTTGTTCCTCATGGCTGACACTTGGGATAGAGTTACAAACATCCAGTGGATATAAGAAATATCCAAGGATCCAAAGAATATCAGTCTTGGTGACTTCCTTCCCCAGGTGTTTTCCTGGACTGGGATTCTTTCTCTATGTCTGGGTAAGGAGGGGTGATTGAAAGGAGCTGTGACTCACTGGGACCCTATAGAAGGGGAACCAGGAGAGTTGTATTCCACCATCATTCTCCTCTCTTCTTCTGATAGCCCTTCAGTGCTTCTCACTGACCAAATACAAGTGGAAGCTGATAAGCAAGGAAGCCGCAGAAGTAGTCTATAGAAGTCTGCCTTGGGACAAAGAGCAGAGCAAAAGAGACTGTAACAAGAAGGAACAAATGGAAGACATGTGGAACACCTGCTTACTTTTATCATCTCTCTCTATAGCCCTCCTATTTCACACACACACACACACACACACACACACACACACATATGCACGCACTAACAGTTTCTACGTTGAATTATAGTCACTGTGCTCTGGGGTTTTGTACATGTTCCTACTGTCTAAAACACCCTTTCCCTCACCTACACTCATCCTTCCAGTCTCAGTTTAGAATAATTTCCTCCAGGAAGCCCTTCTTGATCCCCAAGCCTGTATGGCTGCCACTCTTCTACATTCCTACAGTAATTGTGGTTAACATATTTAAAGTGTATATTGTGACAGACACTGTTCTAAGTAACCCCTAGTAGATATTAACTTATTTATTTCTTAGAACCTTATCAAGAAGGTACTATCATTATTCCCAATTTACAGACAAGAAAACTGAGGCATAGAGAAGTTAACTGATTAAAGTCACATAAGGAGTGAGTGATGGGACCTACATGTAAGTTTGGGCAGACAGGAGCTAGAGCTCATGCACTAAACTACTGTGCTAAACTGCTTCTGGTCCCAAATTGTACTTAGACCATTCGTAGTGCCTAAACATAGAAGGCATTCAGTAAATACTAGAAAACTTAACTAATTAATAAACCTATTAATTAGGAGTCCTAAGGACTTAGGAGTCCTAAGTCATTTTTTTTTTTTTTCAGAACATCTGGATGAGCAGGATTTGGTATCTAAGCTTTTGCTTTGTCTCCATTAAATGCTTACATGAGATTGTGTTTTAATGCCCAAGATCTGGCTAAGAACTTCTTATATACCAGAATTTATTATCCTGGTTGCTCCTGGGAGTACATGTGTTCATATGATGAAGGATCTGACAGTACAATTTCTGCAAAAACCATTAATGGTATCCACTTCAGCAATTATATTTATCATTTCCCACCTGGGAATTCAAGACCTATCCTTTGCTCACTTGGATGTGCAGTAACTTATGGATCTGCTGCTGTGTCTGACGCCACAGTTTCTGCAAAAAACATTAGTGGTGTCTGCTTCAGCAATGAGGTACAGGAATCAGCCCTTAGAAGAAATCAAAGAAAAGAGGAAGGTGGCTATGTAGATGACTTGTGGGAAGATGGTCTAATATACAGGAAGGAAACAGCTTTAAGGGAAAGAATGAAGAAGGCATATCGGATTCTATTAGATAAAGAGTTAAACTGAAATATTGCAAAATGAAGAGGATAAAGAAACTAGAATTTTAGAGTGCACCTTACTTATGACAGGCACCATGTTTTAAATAATGATTCATTTAATTATTACAACAATCCAGAGATATTTTTCAGTTTACAAGTGAGAAAAATGAAAGTCAAAGAGGTTAGGTACTTGTCCAAGGTTATCTAAAAGGAGGCCATGCTGGGATTCAAAGCCCGTGTTCTTTCTACTGCTCATAGCCTTCATGATACATAGCTTAGAGCTTCAATGTCTAGTGTGGAGGCCACAACATCACTCACTCACTCATTCATTCATTCATTTATACATGAATATTTATTGAGTGTCTACATTGTGCTGAGCACTGTCATATTACAGTGTGATCCATGGCCTCAAAGCTGACATTAATCATTGTGAAACATGCAATGATAGGATGCTATGGGAGTGCAAGAGCATTTAACCTATCTTGGTGGAGGTGAAAAAAGACATTGACATTAAGGAAGGCTTGACACAAAGGAAGTTAATTTAAATGGAGTCTTGAAAGACTGGTAATGAGCAAGGAAAACAAGTGAGTAGTATATTTCAGGAAGAAGTTACAGCTGATATAAAGGCCTAGGGAGCTCCCAGAACTAAAAGTAGCTCAGCAGGAGGTAAGATGACTGGAAGAGATAAGACAGGGCAAATAAATGGGGTTCCAAATGTGTAGAGTCTTGTGTAATATGTAAAGGATTCTAGATTTTATCTTGAGAACCATGAGAAGACAATGGAGTAACATTATCGGATGTATGTTGGGGAAGGATCACTTGACTGTGGTGTGAAGAATTAGGACAGAATGATAGCAAATTGATAGCTTGAACTAACATCCTGGCACTAGAGTAGAGAGAAAGATTTACAAGATAATCAAGAAGGCAGAATCAACAGGACTTAGTGATGAAGGGGTTATGATGAATAAGAGAGAGGGGAATTGATTATGATTCCATGGTTTCTGGTTTGGACCACTGAAAGGGGAAGGGTATTGGCATCACTGAAATAGGGAAGGCAGGAAGAGGAAGAGGCTTGGGACAGATTACATTGACCTTAATTGAGGATATCCAAATGGAAAGTCCCAGTAAGCAGTTAATTATATGGGTCTGGACCTCAGGATGGAGATCTAGACTGAAAAGAACAAATGATCAACATAAAGATCATTGTTTCCAAACTTAGCTACGAATCAGAATTGGCTTTCTGCAAATAAGATGTCCAATTTCGCCTAAAACCAACTAAATCAAAATTTTCAAGAGGCAAGATCTACATACATATGGTTTTAAAGAGCTCCATCAGGATTCTGATGCCCTGTTATGGTTGAAATTTATTGATATGTGTGTTAGCCATGAAAGTGCTAGAGAGTCTAAGCCAGAGGCAATAACAAAGAAGTTTCATCTTCAGGGGTGTCCAGTGTTGACATGGAAGTAATCCATGATGCATTAAAAGTAGGATATCTGGAGGACTTAGTCCCTACTTAGTTTCTGTAAAAAGTCAGCTATGGCTTGACTTTATGGTTGATTTTATTTTCAAGGAACTCAGACTAGTCTAGATGAGCCCATGAGCCCATATGGAACTATGATAGTACCATAGTTCATTCTAAGATGATATGAATTGACCATGTAATTAACAACAGCTTTTAGGATAGGAAAGCCAAGAGTATATTAATCATATGTCCTGATTTCAGAAACATTACAGTATGAAACATGTATGCCTTAGAGTCAAGAAAATAAGACAGCTGGTTCTGTGTAACTTCATCACGTCCCTGGCTGTTGGAAGGGGAGACCTCAGACCTCATCAGAACACATGATGTTTATTACATGAATAAATGATGAAGGTATTGAGCGATCGCCAAAGAGAGTATGAAGAAATGAGATGATGAAAGTTCAGTCTGGGTGATGTTAGTTAGAATTTCCTAACATTGATCATTCTAGTTTGGGCTGATCTTTGTTAATCACAAAACTGGGTTTATATGAAGACTTGGTATATATTCTTAAGGGAATCTTAAACAGTGGATTTTCATTCTTTTGAAATGGGTTTCCTGGATGTAAACCAAAACCTTGATAATCGCTCAACTTCTCTACCAAAGTGACTTATTTGTCATATTTCTTCTATAATTCTTGTTTTCATCTTTACCCAGCCAGTTTAGGCCCTTGCTTATACCTAAGGCAAAGTTTTGTATAAATAAGTCTTCATTTAGTCTTTCTCTGAGACTCGCTTCTTTAAATCCTAAAATAAGAAATTAACCTAAGAAATTTCCTAAATTTCCTCCACTCTATTTACTATCAAAATGAGCATAATGCTGGAGTGATTTGTATGCTCCAGGAGGCAAAACCAAACCACTACTTGGTGTAATTTACTCAAATGCCAGATTCTCCTGGGGAAACTGGGGTCTCTTTATAACTTTATTCAAATAACTGCTCTGATTCTCAATAGCTTTTTATGAAATTACCATGTAGAAACTAAATTGGTGCAGCTGAATTAAATAAATATCAGAGCTTAACATTCTTAATCGCAAACCTTCAATTTAACCAACCATTTATTATAATCAAAAAGCAATCAATATGTTGATTGTGGTGACATGCAAAATGGAGATAAAATTATTAGTAATTACTCTATATTTGTGGTTCAATGTGATGAAAAATAACTGGAAAGAAATTTTAAAGCACACTACAGTTAAAGGACTGGTTGCTGTGTTTTGGAGTAGTGTGCTATATTGATTGTAGTCTTTAAATAAATTGAATAACACAGGTTGCTGTTAAACATGTGAATTATTCATGACCAGAGTTTGGGAACACTAAAGCAGACTCTATTATGAATATTCAGATGTGCTAATGTGTAAATGACTGACCCAGCAGTCACCAATTCTTGCATGAAGAAAAGATCTCAGAAACAAAGTAGAAATATATTAAGCAAACTGATTCACTTGGGTCACTCACTTGAAACATAAGCTGTGTGTAAGATGGAGAGTAAAGCATGAACCCCAAGTCAGAGAGGCATTTAGCCAAGAAAGGTAGCATTGGAGAACTTTTTAGACTGAAAATACTTGGTGACACTAAAGTCTTTTCTGCAGGCTCCAGGGACCTTGGAGTTTCTCTGGTAACATTTCTGGTTTGGCCTTGGGTTCCTCCCTATCAATAGTTGGAACTATGTATCAACACACATTTGGTTTGTCTTTTTTCAGTCTTATTCATGAAAGGATGAAAGGAAATTATAGAGCATCCATTTCTGAGAAATCCTACAATTTTCTTATCTCTAAATAAGACTCTACAGTGGCCTATAAGTTGTATATTTAAATATTTATAAGTCCTTATTAGGAACAAAATCCTTATTTCCTGAAAACTCTGGATATCATTTGAGTCTTGCAATGATATATTTTAGTAAAAAATAAAATAGGGAATTTGTCTCAGGCCATCACACAAAGATAGTTCTCATAAGGAGGTAGTGATTTTTGACCAATTAGGGTGACCAACCAATTTGTGACCAATTAGAGTACCCAATTCTCAGAGGTTTCCAAAAATAGGACCTTCAATTTTAAAACATGGGATGAGTTGATCACCCTACTAACTATACCAGTTTGACCAGAGGAATCTCCCAGGATATGGGACTTTCAGTGTTAAAAGCCATGGAAGCAACCAAAGTGTCATACAACAGCTAATTGGATAAAGAAGATGTGGTACATGTGTACAATGGACTATTACTCAGCCATAAGAAGAGATGAAATACTGCCATTTGCGACAACATGAATGGACCTTGAGATAATCATGCTAAGCGAAGTAAGTCAGACAGAAAAGGTTGAAAACCATATGATTTCACTTATATGTGGGATATAAAACTGAAAGCAACAAACAGAGACTCATGGACACAGACTGTGGATTAGTGGTTACTGGAGAAAATGGGGGGAGGGGGAGTGGTAGATAAGGGTAAAGGGGTCAAATATTGGTGACAGAAGGAAATCTAACTTTGAGAGGCGAACACACAATGCAGTATATTTACTACATTATTGTCGAATTGTACACTTGAAATTTATTTGATTTTATTAATCAGTGTCACATCAATAATTTTAATTAAAAAAAGACAATGATTGAGACATGTTAAATAACTTTTTAAAAACTGCTTAATTATAAAATCCAAATAAGATCTGTAGTTAATAGCAGTGTATCAATACCAATTTCCTTGTTTTGATAATATATTCTGGTTATGTAAGATGTTATATTTGGGGGAAACTGGGAACCCCATACTTTTACACCTTCTTTTGAAGCCAAACTATTTCAAAATAAATTAAAAAAAAAAAAAGACAGGAAAGCCCTGGGCCAACCTGGGTCACCTGACCCAAACCACAAAGTGAAATGAACAGATTGTGGAGGAGGAGGCAGATCGACTCATGTTGATCAACTTTCTAGAAGACTAATTTACAAAACTGAAAGTTAATGTATTAATTCACAAAAATATATAAATTTTCCTCAGTGGAATTTATGCATGCCATCTAGGATACCCTGTCCCATTTTCAACATGGCTGAATTTTTAAATAGAATCTTTCAAGTGCGTGAATCAGAGCCAAGGGAGAGAAAGTGTGGAGTATTAATTACCATAGGAGCTTTGCAAGAATATGGATCCTTGAGTCCCTTTCCTAGAGACTTTTCATTTAATTGGGGCTCAGAAGCTGTATTTTTTTTTTAATTAAAATTATTGCAGTGACATTGGTTAATAAAATCATATAGATTTCAAATGCACAATTCAATAATACATTATATGTATATTACATTGTGTGTTCATCACCCAGTTTTCCTTCCATCACCATATATTTGACCCCCTTTACTCTTATCTACCTCTCCCTCCCCGCTTCCCTCTGGTAACCACTCTGTGTCCATGAGTCTCTGTTTGTTTGTCATGTTTGTTTGTCACTTTCAGTTTTATATCCCACATATAAGTGAAATCATATGGTTTTCAACTTTTTCTGTCTGACTTATTTCTCTTAGCGTGATAATTTCAAGAGCCATCCATGTTGTCACAAATGGCAGTATTTCATCTTTTTTTATGATTGAGTAATATTCCATTGTG
>NW_024344370.1:4814278-4833336 GCF_902729225.1 Pteropus medius | reverse complement strand
TCTTCTTTATCCATTCATCTATCAAAAGACACTTAAGTTGTTTCCATAATTTGGCCGCTGTGCATAATGCATCGGGATACATACATCTTTGCAGATAAATGTTTTCAAGTTGTTTTGAGTAAATACCCAGAAGAGGGATTGCTAGGTTATGTGGTAATTCTAGTACTAATTTTTTGAGGAACTTCCAAATTGTTTTCCATAGTGATTGTACCAATTTACACTTCTACCAGTAAGGCATTAAGGGTTTCTTTTTCTCCACAACCTCTCCAATACTTGTTATTATGTGTCCTGTTGATGATAGCCGTTCTAACAGGTGTAAGATGGTATCTCATTGTGGTTTTGATTTGCATTTTCCTAATAGCTAGTGAAGTTGAGCATTGTTTCATATGTTTGTTGGCCAATCATATGTCTTTTTCTGAGAAGTGTCTGTTCAGGTCATCTGCCTATAGGAACTGTATTTTTATAAGGTCCCAGATGACATCAGCCAAATTGAAGAACAATTGGTTGAGGAAATACTTTATTCAGTCCAAGATGGAACCTGATAAATTATTCCTGCCCTGTCATGGGGCACACTTCTTAGGTGACCATGATCCTCATGCCCCACACGACACTGTGAGTGCTCCAATTCTCACCTTCTGGTATCATAAACCCTTTGTTCACTCCTCACTCTGATACTTAAAACTGAAAACTTAAGCAGGTCACTTATACTCTCTGGCCATTTATTTCCTCTTCCATTGAAAAGACATAACAAGAGAAGCTATTTTGTAGAGTTGTTATAGAATTACGTGAAACAATGTATGTGAAGTATTTAGAAGTCTGAAAGCCACAGAGTTCAATGAATATTAGTTAAAATTATTTAATGTTTCTTGAAACATAGCGAAATTCTTATTCTTAGCTCTCTTACAAATTTTTCTAAAGATCACCTCTTGATATTAATGCACTATTTCTTCAGATACAGTACTTCACATTGTTAAGTTTCAGATTAAAATATTTGACTACATTAATGTATGTGCTAAAATTTCAGATCTACTGGTACGATCATGTTTCTGAAGTTTAGACCCAACTCAGACCAGTTTTTCCTGGGTGCTATCAGATATTCAGCCATCTGCCTCTAGCAATCTATCGGGTAGCAGTTACATGTAGCATGAAGCCATTCTATCTGGCAACCCAATCATGAGTTAGATGGTTAAAAAAAAATAAGTTCTGGAATATAGGTGAGAATGCCTTTTTTCAGAATGTCCAATTAATTCTCTCCTTTACATTGCTCAAATAGGTGAGAATTGGATATATTTCATGTATTTGTGTTGACTTCAGCTAGGTTAATTTTCATTTCCTCAATTTCTAGTTCTCAGAAGGATGCCTCATTCCTGCCTCCATGGACCACGTGGAGTTACCACATGGAAGTCATCGCCATATTGGTTATCCTAGTGTGGATGCAACTGGCTAGTTGGTTACCAAATTATTTCCTTTTTCCTCACATAACTAGATGTTTCTCAGTTTTCCTTGTGGTTAAATATGGTAATATGACTGAACCCTGGCCAGTGGAATTGGGTAATATTGTGAGTTACATCGGGGCTTGTCTAAGAAAATTTACTGTCCACCCCTACGAATTCTCTCTTCCTTCACCAGCTGACCGGATGCAAAGGGTCTAGTGCAGCAAAGAGACTGAAAGCGCTGTGGTTCCTGAGTCACTGCTCATGGAAGAGCTGTCGAGGAATAGCTGTGTTGGATCACTGGATTTGTGAAAAGTAACTTCTCATTGGGTTTAGTCACTGAGATGTCGAGTTTTTCTGTTTCACCAGTTAGCTTATCCTGACTTTTCAACTAGGAAGGGTGGACTGTAGTATCTATGACAGAAATCTCTCAAGTAGTATTTTTGGTGTCTGACATTTTAATTATAAAATGTGTTTTTAAAATAAAGTTATGCAACTCTTTATAAATTTATTCTAGAAAATTTAGAAAAAAAAAGGAAGTAAAAATAATGCACAATTATACCATATATTCTTCTGGACTATTTTCTATGCGTATGCAGATACATTTTTCCCATAAAAACAGCTCATCCATCTTTAGTATTTTATAATTTTTCTAATACTTAGCATTTAATGTAGATGTTGTTATGTTTCGGTATTCACTTTTAATGGCTGTACCATCATTTATTTAGTGCCTTCTATTGAGCAGTAAGATTGTTCTCAATTTTTTCCTGTAAAACAAATCCTGCTATGAGTATCCTTTTATATTAATCTTTGTTTATATCTTTCTTTTCTTAAGATAAATTCATCAAAGTAGAATTGCTAATTTTACATTTTATTCTTATAACTAGTGCAGGGTTGCCTTATTTTATTGGCCTTGACCAAAACCATAACCATATCTTAATTTCATAGATTGTAAATGGGACCAAGGGAGGGCTTGCCAACTTTAATCATTATGTCATGGGAACAGAAGAAGGAAATGTTGAGTCTCATTACTTAGAATTACAATCTCTCACCATAAAAAATTTTTGAGAAGGTTTATTACAACTGAAATTTCTTGGAAAATGAGATGCGAGCCTATTCTGGGGTCGATAGGACCTTTGCCGTTCCTTTCACATTTTTCTATGTCTGAAGTCTGCCTGGTAGGATGCAGTTACATACTGAGGTACGTATTAACCTAAGTACTATATTTAACATTCTGTAGAAATTATCTGGTAGAGAAACTTTTATTTATTTGTTTACTTGTTAGTTTTTATTTTTAAAAAATTAATTAATTAATTTTGTTATGGTGACATTGGTTAACGAAATCCGGTAAGTTTCAGCTGTACATTTTAACAGTAAGGCATATATATATATATATATTTATGTTGTGTGTTCACCTCCCACAGTTAGATTTCTTTCTGTCACCACATATTTGACCCCTTTTACCCCATCTTCCTCCCCTCTAACCCCCGACTCTGTGGTAACCACTAGTCTATTGTCCATGTCCATGAGTCTCTGTAAAGAAAGTTTTTACTTTCAAATTTGCATGAGTACTTACTCGGTTAAAAAAAAAAAATTCCTTAAAATTTATCTTAGGATGAACTCACAGAATGTTGTATATACTGTAAGTCTAGCCATCTGAAAGTTTTTAAATCTTAGTGGACTGGTAGATTTCACAAATCAGTTATTTCAGGGCAAAGAAGGCTATAGTATGCATTTTTTTAATTTCAGAAAGGAGTCCCCACTTTCCTGGTAATACCTCTCTGGTCTCACTGACATTGTGCAACAATGCGGCCACAAACAGTTTCAAAGACTCTTGTCTTCCATCTGTGAATGACTTTATGTGCCACTGTCAAACGATCCTCTTTGGAGGATGAGAGACATCGCGGTTAATGCTCTTCAACAGCTGGCTTCAAAGATGAAGAACAGTGCAAGCGATTGAAGACACAGATAGCACAGGTTGTGTGCTCAATTGTTGGCATGTGCAAGAGCTATTTTTGGAAATACAATGATGCCTTAAACATTTTTTCATCAAGATTACACCCGCATTTTTAAATATTTTATATGGCAACATTTGATTTTGTTTAAGCCATTCAGATGGATGATAGAGTCTAAAGATAGATGATGTAAGTGCTTCATAGATCTCGATTTCATAAGACACCCTTACTATCAAAACAGTAACAAAATGGCTGGGCCATTTAGTTGACAAAGGCACACCTCTTACATATCAGTGTTCCTTTGTAGCTGCTCAATCACCAAAACACAGTCTAAGAAGATGATTGTGCCTCATCAATATCTTCTCTAGGTGGTGTCTTAGTGGCCACATGGAAAATGTCACTCTTGGTGGTGTGCTTGTTTAAAATAACAACCTGCTTTCTAGCAACTCAAAGCCAAATAAATTAATGTATAGGCCCTTTGAGTGTGAAGAGAACTTAAGCAAATAGAGGCTGTGGTTTTTATTTTGGTCTTTGCCCAATGAAAAAGTAGTAACTGTTGCAATGCTGAATGATTTCTTGGCTTTTGTCAGTAGAAAAAAGTAGCCTGAAATTGGTAGCCATGTTCATGACACTTTGCTGTTGCCTCAGGAAAAGATATTTTAATGGTGATGAGGGTTTTTATAATAGAGATCATGTCTTAAAATGGAATCTCACCTAAATTATTCCTGATTAGTGAATATCTCTCAGAATCTTCTGTGACGCATTGAATTGGCATTCAATGCTTCTTCATTTTTTCCTAATAAAGAGAAACTTCTCTGATAAACATACTTCTCTGATAAATCATGCCCATCTACTGTACTTTGTAGGCTTAGAATTAAGGTAAGGCTTAGTTGGCAGTAGGGCTTTTCAGAATGGGGAGGGCAGGAACATAAAGATAGGACAGATCTATGGCCCATACACCCCACACTTGACATGTGATCCTAGCATGTCCTTTCTTTCTATCAGTCAGATCATCTGACCAATCCTCTAAAACTAGTGTTTTGCCCTTTGCAGAAAACAATTATGTTTACTGATTAACTTACATTTTTATACTGACCACTTGAATTCTCCTGCTGTTTTAGTAGCCATGCTAAGCCATTTGTTAGATGTATGATATTGGACAAGCCACTTTACCACTCTGGGCCTAATTCCTGCCATTAAGTAAGATGATTGGTTGATCTTTAAGATCCCTTCAAGCTCCAAATTCTTTGATTATAAAACATCTGAATTCATTTATTCATCTATTTATTCAAGAAAGACATATTGAGCCCCGACTGCACAGTTTGCATTGTGTTGAGTGTTAACTGCACTGCAAACAACTTCAGATCTAGTTCCTTGCCCTCTAGCAGTTTATATCTCAGGCAAGGAATACAGAATCAGGGCTAGGATGCCTGGGGCATGTGAAGTTTGACAAAGCTCCCCAGGAAATCCTGGTACTTGCTCCCTCTATCAGTTGAGAACTTGATATTCACTCTGAAAAGGTCAAGCACAATAGGCATTTAGGACACATTATTCCCCTGTAGATTGGCTAGATAAAATTAAGCAGGAGGTCACTCCACTCTGTATAGTCACAGTACAGTGCATGTGTATTCTTCTCAATGCTGGGTAGCTGGTCTTTCAGAGGCACAGGATTTCATTTGTGTTAAAGCATTGGTTATACATTCTCTGAGTGATTCTGTCTCTTTGTATTGTCAGGGAGTAAACATAAGGGAGTTGTTAGAGAAAGGACTGGTTGAGTGGAGTGTCCTTTGACTTGGGCTCCTCTTTGCTACACATCCCCTGGTTTGATGGGGGGAGGGGAGAGTTGAACATGACAGCTGTTGGCTATAAGGATGCAGCTGCCACACAAGTCTGTTGCCATTCTAGGGGTGAGGGCTTCTGCAGCACTTTGGGCTTGTGACTCTCCTTTAGTTTGTGACCAGTCCCTCTCTAAGAGCTAGAATAGCCCTCTGTGTACCTATTACATTCATCAACACTTTGAACTCATCCTTCATACACACATGCACACACACACTCACACATTCACACACTCATACACATACCTGTATAATGATAGTTAATGGTACATTGCCATTTTCTTCTCCTCACCATTCATTTGTTTATCAGTTCATTGATTCATTGATTCATTCATTAATTTTTTTATTCGGCCATTTATTCATTTCTCTGTAGAACAGCTTTGAAAAGCTTTACATACAAGGGCGACTCAATCCTAGCACAAAATGCTTCAGAGAGACATCTGCTTTCTCTCTTTACACCACTTTCTGTTCAGTGTTCTTCCAATTAAGACTTCAGTTAGAGCTGGTTCCCTTCTATCTATCTCTTGTTCTTTTCATCCCATCCTTTCTCCCATTGAGACAACTCTGATACCTCACAGTTTTAGAAGATTAGGACTGGCTGCCTAGAAAGAGCTCTGTAGACCGGTGGCAGGTGGCAGGGAGCCATAGAAATTAGCTAACAATCTATTGCAGAGAATACTGTAAATATTTAAAATCTCAACTCAGAGAGTTTCCCAAGTTTTCCTTTATCTTTTTAATAATAGCAACCTGTGAGTCTACTCCAGGGACAGCAAAGGGAAGGGATGTCCTGGAGCCTAGAGACTCCGGTGTGCCTGGTAGTGTGCTCACTGTTGGGGCAACAAAAACAATCAAGTACCCCACAGCTTACTGAAAGTTGTTAGCCCATTGCCTCTTTTGTCCAGTCTGGAGCCTGGTTTCTCTTTTCCTCTCCTCACAGAGCAGTCTTTCTACCCCAGCTCAGCTACGATTGATTCACATAGAGGTCCTTAAGCAACACCTACTTTGTTC
Organism: Pteropus medius; assembly: GCF_902729225.1. Taxonomy (NCBI): domain Eukaryota; kingdom Metazoa; phylum Chordata; class Mammalia; order Chiroptera; family Pteropodidae; genus Pteropus; species Pteropus medius. The sequence continues at coordinate 4,827,105 of NW_024344370.1, read as the reverse complement.
TTGAATTCTCCATCTTCTTTCACAGGCCCTGTTCCTTAAAACTGGGCTTCTGTCATATATATATATATACCGATATCTAGATATATATCGATATCTAGATATATATATGCTGGTAGACTCATGGCTTGGTGACCTGAACGTCTAAGGGTTATCTACCCTGAATGTTCCATTCCTCTGCTTCCCACATCTACTGGGCTCCTCTTCTCTCTCAACTGCCTGCTCTGGCCATCTGCATTTGCACTCCCCCTGGGTCATGCTCAAAACTGGAATTCACTACTGCTGCAGCTGCTGGTACCCTTTCCCTCCCTTGTATTTGACTCCTCAGGACAGAGATTTGTTCAAATCCTGCCGCCTCCTCCCCTTCCATCCATTCGTGAGTATTGCCAGGCCTGGCTGAAACCCACAGAGTGACACAGGCAACAGTCATGCGTGAATTAAAGGTTATAGCATTTGCTGTTCTGTAGATCTGTGCCACAAAAAGAATAGCCAAAACTTGAATGACTAGGAAAATTTCAGGGCTACATAAAATCCTTTCTAAGTGAAATGTTTGAAAGAAAAAAACAAAGAGAGAGAGAGAGAGAGAGAGAGAGAGAGAGAGAGAGACAACTAGCTATGTAGTTTTACTATTTCCCAATTTACATTCTGGAACATGACTGTAAAAGTATCCTCAGGGCATATGCTATGCAGCTTCCTTTTATGCTAAACCCTCTTATAATGTGATTATTTTGTATTACTTTATCAAAATCATTTTCATAGGCCTTCAGAGGACCTACTTAGTAGCAGGGTATCCTGGTTGAAAGAGTATTGGGCTGTGTTCTGGTGCATTCTCTCTGGAACATACCAATTATTTAAATGATGCAAAGCATTAACCTCTGAGGGGCTCAGTTTTCCCATCTGTGAAATGCGAATAGCATTTCTCTGCCTACCTGGGAAAATGCTGGGGGGTTGTGGTAGAATATATAAACATATTTATTTATTTGTTTGTTTGTTTGTTTATATTTATACATATATATTTACATATTATGCTATTATATATTTTTTTAAGAAGTTGGTTTCTGCAACATTGTTACCACAGACATTTATTTTAGATTATTTGTAAACCTGTCTAAAAATTACCTTTATGTTATCATTTTATTATAAACCACTTTGTGAAATATGTTGAAAAAGCATTATGGTTTCCATTTTTATGGATGAGAAAACTGAAGTTAAATGATAAATATACGATTTTACCCAAGATACTGCAGATAAGCAGTAGAACCAGAGTGTGAACCCAGTTTTCCTGCTTCCCTAGGCCAATATTTTTTTATTCTCTTCACTCGAGGTCTTTCTCTAACCAGCTCTAACACTCATCTTCTCCCTTTGTCTAACTCCTCTGGGACAGCAGCTGCAGAGCTGAGGGAAGCTCTCAGGTACTAGGGAGGAGGGCAAGATGCTGAACACTAGTAGATGAGTGGAGGGCTGGGCTCTCCAGAGAAGTGGACCAAAGTTGAATTGCAGGATGGGAACAAAGTTCAGATATCTAGCCAGAGGTCAGCTACCAAAGATTTTTTAAAAACTCAAACTCTTAGTGAGTAAATATGACAGGCAAAAATGGTACAAGCAGATCAGGGTCAAATCAATTGCAGTTGACCAGGTGTAATAAATATACACAAGTTGGATCAGGCCCCTTTGAAGGCTTGTAGCCTGACTCTGAGGATGTGCCCTCACTAATCTCAAAGATCTTTAACTCATTTAGTCAGTTTGCATGCAGGTGCCAACACATATTTAGTGAGTATTTACTATGGGCCATGGGATGCTAAGTGCTAGAGATACAGTAGTGAATAAACACCTATATGATTACTGTTCTCTGGAAGCACACAGTCTAGTGCAGGGTTCTCTTGACACTTCGTTGTGAGAACTGTCCTGGGCACTGTAGCATGTTTAGCAGTATATCTGGCCTCTACCCACTAGATACTAGTACTATCTTTCCAACTGAGACGATCAAAAATGTCTCTAGACGTTGTCAAATGGGTGGGGGTGGGGAAAGGAAGGGACAGATCATCCTGGGCTGAGAACTGCTTCTCTAGTACTAATAATGATTAACAAATACTGAGCACTTACTGGATACAGGCACAGTGTTCAGCACAACCAGGCAAAAGGTAGATAACAATGGAAACTCCTTAGCAGACCCCACTAAAACAACTCCTTAGATTCTACAAGGCTCTCATTTTCTTCATGACCCACAGGGACAAATTCCAAGGGCACATGGACTATTTTTAGCCAATAACCCTGGTTCGCCTGTGCATTTCTGCTCCATATGATGAGTTTATATGCCTACAAAAAGAAATCGTCTTTGTTCTCAAATCTGTTTGTGCCTATTGTAATTGTTATAATCGTGCGATTTGATTAAGTAGTACATAGACATTGAATAAGAATGTGAAGAGTTGTTCCTAAGAGAATTAAGTGTAATACTCTGGAATGATATGATAAAAAATCTTTTTCTCAATTAAATATGGGTAAGAACAATTGTAGCAGTTTTTTAAAACTTGTGAATATCTAGAACCTACAAGTTCTTGCTATACCTTAAAGAATTCCAAACTAGAAAGTGTTCCCAATTCATTGTGGATCTGGATTAGATTTTTAAAAATTTTCGTGAAGTACAGTTAGCCAAAGGAAAGGCCTATGCTTTACATAAAGATGTATAAATAAATGCATATTTATGTTTTAAGTTAAAAAAATGATTAACATGTGTATGGCATTTTATGGCTCTCCATTTTTAGTTGATCAACTACCTATCCCAATTGCTTGACATGAATGGAATTCTCTTATATTACCCCATTTTGGAGATGAAAAGTTGAGAATTAGGTAACTTGCCTAAAAGTATACGTTCAGGAGATGGTGAGCCAGTAATAAAGTCTGGGTGTGTCTGGCATGGTTTAAGCTTTTGACCATGAAGTGATGTCAGCAACCCTCCCCTTTTCCAAAGATGCTCTTGATTATATTACAATTAAGAGTTTTTGTTTAGTAAAGGACATTATGAACAAAGTTACTAGATGGTAAATTGGGAGATGTTTGCAATGTTTAAAATCAACAAGGGTTCAGTATCTAGAATATACAAGGAAGTCCTGAAACCAAAAAGAAAAAAAAAGCAATGCCAACATAAAAATGGGCAAAGAATGTAACAGGCTATTTACAGAAGATGAATCTCTAGAGATTACTAAGCATATAAAGAATGATCAATAACTTTAATAATCAGAGAAAAGAAATTTAAAATAACAAAGAGCTACTCTATACCTGTTAGGTGGAAATTGGCTGGATAATACTACAAAGAGGCAGGGATGAGAAGATAGAGGAACCCCATATGCTGCTGGTGAGAACAGGAATGGGAACAGCTCCTCCAGGAAACAATCTGGCCCCACCCTATCATCTAACAATTCCTTCCTACATGTACAACCCCAAGAAATCTTTATACAGTTTTATTAAGAGATATGTACAGGATGCTTGGTAGATGCCTGACAGAAAAAATGGGGAAGGCTCAGAGGAGACTGTCATACCACAATGCAAGTCTGATCCCAAGTGAAAGAGAGGAACGGAATGTTGGTGGAAGTGTCCTAGACTGCCGTACTGTCTAAGGAAGGTTCTTCAAGTCCACCAGGAAGTCCTCAAGCCAAGTCAGCTGTGTGAGGAATCCCATGTTTCCCAGCAGTGGGCTTGTCTTAGTGCCCCTGCTGCACTTAGTCACTGGCTGGGACTGCCCCTGGGAAGTGTGACCTTGGGTAAAACACAGATGGATTTCAGAGCACAGCAACTGAGGCCTTTGGTCAGCTGCACTCCCTGTGACTGGAGGTCTGTTAGGAGCATTCTCATGGATGCCACACATTATTGGGGGTAGTGGAGAGAGAAAGGCAGCCTATATGTCAATCATGAGGAGAGTAGATAGATATTATGTAGTTGACACACACCAGTGAGCAGTTAGAAGCAAAAAATTAGATGCATACCTAACTGCATGGATGGGTCTTAAAAACAATGTGTGGAGTAAAAAAAGAGAAGAACCAGAGTGAGATATCCAATGCAATAAGATTTACTAAATTTAAGAATGCATGCATGTAGAACAATAACACTCAATATGCAAGTGTACATGTACAAACTAAAAGATGTTCATTATACTTATTAGAATGGTTGCTTGGTTAGGATATGAGAGTAAAGAAGAATAAATATAAAGGAATATACCAAAAGAAGTTCTTACATGAGCTCAATGAGGATAAAGTGTCTTGAACTGAGTATGAGTAACTCAACTTTCTGATCCTGAGGACCTAAATAAAACAAATCAACACAGTGCCCATCACCTGCCCCCTAAAGAAATCTGAACACAGAAGAAGCCTCTTTGGAATTCTCTAATAGCAAATATAAAATCAGTCTTCTTTTTCTAGCCCATCCCTGGCCCTTTAAATTCAGCTCAACCTATCAGTGCCTCATGTTGCAGCAAATACAGAGCAGCAGCAGCAGCAGCCACAGCGCACAGCAGCTAGCATAGGAACTGCCTCAAGCCACCTGCCTGCTCACTCTCTACTGCAACCACTCCCTTCCGGCTAACTTCTGGTTTTTCATTCCTGCTCTGGTCCCCTGGTTCTTTTTCTTTTTTTCCTTGTAGTAACTTCATTGAAATATAATTCACATACCATACAATTTACCCATTTAAAATGTACAATTCAATGGCTTTTAGGATATTCATGGAGTTGTGCAACCATTACCACAAATCAATTTTAGAACATTTTCATTACCCTAAAAAGAAATACTGTGTTCTTTAGTCATCAACCTCCCAGTCCTTCCATGTGCTACCTCTCCCTCACCCCATGCCCACTCACCCTAGGCAATAACTGATCTACTTTCTGTCTCAATAGATTTGTCTGTTCTGTACATTTCATATAAATGGAATTACACACTGTGTGATCCTCTGTGACTGGCTTCTTCCAATTTCTCTACATCCTCATCAACATTTGTTATCATCTGTCTTTTTATTTTTGGTCCCCTAGTTCTTGCTATTGGCTCCTGGCTCCCCTGGGCCCACTGAACTTACTTGTCCTATAATTCCTTGACTTCAGGGCTCTTCTGGGTTTTATGTAAAAGGCATCCAATATAACACTGGCAGAATTAGCCCTTAACTTCCCCTACTAAGGAAAAGGGGTTGCAGAGAGTGGGATTCTCAGATTCCACCGCCCCAAAAAATAGAGAACGAGGAAAGTGGAATGTGACTAACAGTTACCTTAGTCTTCTTTTTTTTCTGCTTCAGTTGCTGAGCTGATAAGATGAGGAGTCCAGGAGGAGCTGACCAGGGGATAGCAGCCATTCTGGAATTTCAGCCTGAGAGTGACAAGGATGACAGTGTGGCAAAGTAGACTCTTGTTTCTTTCAGTCTTTTTATTTTCTGCAAATGCAAAGATAAGGAAGAGAAGGGTCAGCATTAGGCATGGTAATAATAAATCACTGTTTTTACTGACAGTTACATAATTGATAACATTAATCGTTTCTCTTATCAATGACTTCTTTTTTTATGGCTGGTTTATTTGGAAACAATAGTTGGCATTTGTACCATTTCTATTTGTTCCAGGCTGAAGAGTCCTAGTTCAGGATGAGACTGATTTTAAGATTATCACAGCTAAAGGAGAAATGCTGTCAGCACAAAGACAAAAACCATCAGAAAAGTCATGAATTGTGTTTTGTTTAATCCTCTGTTCTGAGGCTGAGATCACTCAAGTAGAGTTTTCTCTCTTGCAAAATTGACTTGGGTTTGGATTTCTCAAGCATATTTAAATTTTGCCCTAGGAAAGGCGGCTCAGTGAGCACACTTTCCTACAGTAACCATTCTATACACAGCAGAGCCTTTATTTAACAACCATTTAGACCTGGGAATAGATTAAATCTATTAACTAGGCCAGTGTTGTCTCCCTTACCATAGTCATTAACCAAATTGCTAGCTTTAGTTGTAACACAGATAACCACATTTAAACATAACGTAGACCTACTGTTTAACATTTGTATTTTAATGGGCATGACTAGGAAATAAATTCTTAACCTATTTAGTTTTGTAGACTTCAAGTATAAACTTTAAATATCAACTTTTGAGGTGAAATTCACTTACACTTAAGTGCACCTGTTTTAATGGTACAGATCAATGAATTATATATACATTTGTGTGACCACTACCATAAACAAGATATAGAACATTTTCATCACCTTTTCTTCTGCCCCTTACTGTCCCACTTTCCCCACCCACTTTCTGACCCCAGGATAGCACTAATTTAATTTCTGTAACTAGATTAGTTTCACCATTTCGTGAACTTCTTGTATAAAAGGAAACGGTATTTTTGAGATTCATGCATATTATTGCACATATCAGTTGTTCATGCCTTTTTGCTGCTCAATAATATTCCCATTGTGTGGACTTACTACAATGATAAAGTTAAACATTGAAATCACCATATTACCCGAATAAAGGCGAAAACCCCTACGATCATCTCAATATATGGAGAAAAGGTACTTAACAAAATTCAACACCTACTAATGACAAATATTCTCAGCAAAGTAGTAAAAGCAGAGAATGTTCTAATGGGTTAAAGGACATATACAGGAAACATGATACTTAGTGACTATATTAGTTTTTCATTGTAGGGTAAAAAATTACCCCCAAACTTAGCAACTGAAACAATAAACACTTATCTCACTATTTCTTTAAGAGCAGCTTGGTAGAGTAGTTCTGACTCAGATTCTCTCATGAGTTTGCACTGAAGCTATCAGCTGGGTCTATAATCATCAGAAGCCTTGACTAGGGCTGGAGGATTTGCTTCCAAGACAGCTTATTCATGAAGCTGTTGGGATAAAACTTTAGGTTCTTCCTTGCTATTTGTAGGAAGCCTCAAGTTCTTACTATATGGATCTCTCCAAAAGGGTTCTTGAGAGTTTTCAAGGATTGGCAAATGGCTTCCTGCAGAGTAAGTGATCCAAGAGAAAGAGAAAGCAAGGAGGAAGCCACAATGCCTTTCATAACCTGGTCTTTTGGAAGTCCCATACAGTCATTTCCAGCAGAGTCTATTCATTAGAAGCGATTCACTAACTGTGTCTCACATTCCAGGGAAAGGGAATTAAGCTCTACTTTTTGGAGGAAGGAGTATCAGAGAAATAATAAATATATTTCAAAACCAAGGTAAGATGCTTTCTTCCAGGAATATCAGAAACAAGGAAGAATAAACACTCTCAACATTTTTATTCGACATTGTCCTGGAGGTTCCACAAGAAAAAAAAGGCATATGGATCAGAATGGCAAAAGTAAAACAATCTTTATTCACAGATGACATGTTTGTGAACACAGAAAATCCTAAGAATTCTACAAAAAAAAAAGCTAGTAAAAAATTAGTTTAGCAAAGTTGGATACAAAGGTCAATATATAAAATTTAATTAGATTTCTATATACTAGCAACAATCAATTGTAAAATGAAAAATTTTAAATGCCATTTAAAATAGTATCAGAAATACATAAAATAATTACAGATGAGTTTAACAAAAGTTGTGCAAGACTGGCACACTGAAGACTATAAAACATTATTGAGAAAGTAAATGAGACGTAAATAAATGTAGAAATATGTCATGTTCATGGTTTGGAAGACTTGCTGTTGTTCAGATGTCAGTTCTCTCCAAATTGATATAAAGATCTAACACAATCTCAATCAAAATATTGTCAGGCATTTTGTAGAAATTGATGAACTGATCCTAAAATTGTTATAGGAAAAAAAAAAGATGTAGAATAGCCAAAATAATTTTGAAAAAAAAAGTTGAAGAGTTTGCACCTAATATCAAGATTTATTATAAATATTATGATTAGAAGTCATCAGGACAATGCAGATTGTCTTAAGGACATATAGAGCAATGAAACAAAATATGGAGCCCAGAAGTAGGCAGTGCATATATAATGTATATAATATATATAAACATATATCTCAGCCTATTCATATATATGTGTGTGTATGTATATATGTGTGCGTGTATCATGTGTGTGTGTGTGTGTGTATATATATATATATATATATATACACACACATATGTATATATTTAGATGATTTTTGACAAGGGTGCCAATAGGGAAAGCTTTTCAACAAATGGTGTTGAGACAACTGTATATCTACATGGAAGAAATGAACCAGATCCTTAACTCATGCCATGTGTAAAAATTAACTCAAAATAGATCGTAGACCTAAATATTAAAGTTAAGACTATAACATACTTTGAAAAAGGATATCAAAGAAAATCTTTGAAAACTTAGAGTAGGCAAAAATTACATAAGCTACAAAAAGGAAAAAAAATGATTGAACTTCATTAAAATTAAAGTTTGTTTTTCAAGTATAAATGTAACCAAGAGAAGAGCAGGGATTGGGGTGGAGAAGGCTATATGTACATCAGATCCTGTGAGGGGCAGTTAGTAAATGACATTGACTGGGAGTGAAGGTAATATGAATGAGTGCAAGGATTCTCAGAGGGTGGAGGCTCCTGGCTTCCTGTCAGAGGAACAAGGACTTGGATTTCACCTCTTGATCCTGAGGGTTGTGTACTCTGAAAGGATGATGTCCTGGGGGATCGGGAGAAGGGGCAGATTTCAGTTAAGGCAGGTGGTGGAGGGAAATGCCTAGGGAAGTGGTTCCAGGTCTGAGAGGTGTGTGATCACAGAGTATGACTTCCGGGGGCTTGATGGAAGGGTTTGGAAGGAAAGAAAGACATGTTAGGAGGAAAAGGTCTTAAGGATGGAAGATAGGAGAGACTTATATTTTGGGCCACGTAGAGGAAAACAAGGACATAAGGCCAGGAAAACTTAGTCTTCTCTGTCTCCTAAAGCAGAGGTCTTCTAACTTTTTTGCTTGAATACTCTCACAAAAGAATTTTGAAAAAACCTTTTACTTTTTTCTTGCTTTTATGAAAATGTAACTATTATAAAATATACAGGTCTTAAGTATATGCCTCTGAACTTTTCCATATTTACACACACAAATTACTACCGCCAAGATCTAGATGTAGAACCTTCCAGCACCTGCCCTCTCTTACCCATAGGTAACCACTATTATGACTTCGGTCATCATCTTCTCACGTTCTAAAGTTAACATGTATATTTTTCTATTATAAATCTAAATAATTGCAAAGGATGTCAATTTATCTTGCTTTTGGATTCTAAATCTAAGACATATAGGTAGGGACATAAGGCCCAGAGACTCGCCAGGAGTTTATCACCTGCGTGAAACAAGGCACTGCTGCTGTAATATTTTTATGAAACTCTTTTGCTTTGCACCCAGGTAACTGCCTCACAGTTCCTCTTCACAGGAGGAAGCCACACATTCTCAAATTGTCCCTTGTTGGGTGCCTTGGAAGTTTTTATACCTGGGAACATATATTGGGGATTTGGGAGACGGGTTATTGTGAAAGGGAGGTGGGAAAGGAGAATTGACAAGACCACGGCAGACCAAATTTAGTAAAGAGTACAAATGGAAATTGAAGATATATAACCAATCAGCTTAAAATGATCTGTGCCTACTCACCCCTGGGAAGCCTATGTATACTCCTAGGGCAGGGTTTCTCAATCTCAGCACTATTGACATTTTGGGTCATTTAATTACTTGAAGTGGGGGCTATCCTGTGCATTGTAGGATATTTAACAACATCTTTGACCTCTACGTACTATATGCCAGTAGCAATGCTCCCCACCTCAATTATGACAACCAAAAATGTCTCCAAACCTTGCCAAATGTCCCTTGGGGGTCACAATCACCCCTGGTTGACAATCACTGTCCTAGGGTACTCCAGTTTGAGGACCGTTGTCCTGGAAGATAGTAGCCTCACAGAATTTACCCGCAGCCCGGAAAGGGGAACCACAGTCACATTGTGGGTCCCTTTTTTCCTTCTTTGCTTAGTCCACAGAAGTGGGACTTGACTTTCATTTCCAAATAGTCTGGATGGGAGCAGGAGTGGGGAGGCAAGGAGCTAGCGAGTATAGACCAAGTGGTCCTTCTTGCAGGGCTGAGCAGAGGGCGTAGGCAGTGGTCTTCACCTTTGCTTCTAGCTTTTGGCTCTAAGGATAGGGTGGAGACCTTCTATAAATACAGTTTAATGACATCATCAAAGATGTCCTTTAGAGATCCCAAGGAATAACTGAAAGACTGTGGAGGGCTAGGGATCTTTTCACAACAGAGAAGGGCAAGTGTTAGAAAAATTCTTTTATATTCTTAAAATAACCCATTATTTTCAACCCTCTTCAAGTGTGGTCTAGGGCAGCCCTACTCAAAGTGTGGGTCCATGAGTTGTTACTCGTCTCGGACTAGAGAAGAAGCTTGTGCCAAAATATCAATCAACACACTGCTTCCTTCATTGAGAATATCTTGCTCTGAAAAAAATGTCAGCTGAATTTGGTGCTTAAAGACTTTAGTGCATAGTGACATAGTTTATTTACATTCTGTCTCCAGTTCCTTAACTTGTCACAGCAGCAGTCAACAGTTTGAGTAGCTTTAGAGGGTCATGAAATCAATTTTGGGACTTGCAACCTTTGTTTAAAAAAAAAATCTAATGAAATAAAAAAATATCGGAGTACGTGCTACTTAGAAAGAAGTATTGTTTCATGGAATTTTTGTTTCAGTTATATATGTATATGTATAAAAACATACACATATGTGTACTGGGTCACAATGTAAAAATATATTTCTAACTGAATATTGGTCAGAAAAGTTTGAAAAGCACTGATGTGGGGAAACATGAAAGTGTAACTGCTGACTTAAGGCTGGATTGAGGCCCATTATGATTCTCAGATCTTTTTCACCTGTACATCAGCAGCAGATACTGCCAGTGCTTTAGCCATGTTCCTCAGTCTACTCTGGATTCACCTTCAGACAGCACCTGTATGCACCTGGTTTCTGCATCTTTTTGCCTAAGGGTGTTCTCTGGCTCAGAAATTGGGGTTGTTTCTCCTGAAGGGCAAGCCGTAAGTGCCTAGGAGTTAATGCCAGGAGCGCGACCTTCAATGGGGTTGGGAATTAGTAGATAAAATTTCAGTTAAGTATTACACATTGTCTCTAAGAAGGTTACAACACAGATTGAAAAGAGGAAACTGAGGTTCAAGTAAATTAAATGGCTTATCCAAGGTCATAGGGTAATAACATTTGAACTCAGGTCTCTTTTATTCTAATGACCACTATGCTGTCACTGTTATATTTTTTTCTCTCAAGGCGCACTTCCCTGGCCCTGAAAGTTATTGACCTTCTAACCATTTCTCCAAGTTAACCTTTCTTGTTTTCTGGGCCAGTCCTTAGCCTGTGCCATTAATTCTATTCTATATTCTTCCCTTGAACTGCTCAGTATGACAGGGGTGCCAACTCTTGGAAGCTGAATTTCCCAGGCTCCTGAGTCAGCTGACTTCTTCCTGGATTCAGGTAATGGGAGGTACTTCTGGGAAATCAGAGGAAGAGAAAAGCTGGGATATTTGTCCCTCTCTCTCTGTCTCTGGTGAACTATAGTGAAATATTGTAATGCCTGGATAACAAGTCCTTTTGCATGTCAGGTAGCTTTTAATTCTCTCCTTTCAGCAAAATGGAAGGTAATCAAAATATCAGTGTAAGAACATTAAAAGTAATGTTTGGCAGAAGATCACATCGTGGTATATTCCTAAGGTGTTCAAAGGATTGACTGATGGTTTAATAATAAAACCCTTCCAATGCTATCTACTTTTTGTATGAATATGGTTTCTCTGAGCTTACTTCTAAAAAAATAAAGAATAAGAATATAATTGATGCTAAGCTCATTCTCGTTCTAGCATTAAGTAAGATTCATCCACAGGTATATAAACTAATTTTTTTAAGGTTCCATTCATCATATTAAGAGATTGATTTCCAATTCAATTTTGATTTTTTGTTCAATAAGCTTTAATCAAAATTTGTAACACATGTATATTGTTTCAATCAATTGTGAGTTAATAATATTTATACTGGTAATTTAATCTAGAAGAAAAGTATTAAGTGCCAATTTATAGAGATATTTTTGTTGCAGATAGTAAAGTATCAACAAAAGACTTCTAGGCATGAAGCATATTACACTGGGATAAAATTCTTTGGAGGAAACAGAATGGGCATATGAATTCAAGGAGAAAAAGGGATCATAAAATTTTCTATTGTTAAAGAAGAAACTTCATTTTTTAAAAAGAATGATTGATATATAAATTTGCTATGGTATTTAGAGTCCATTGCATACATTTTAAAGGGTTATACAATAGCTTTATTTTAAAATGACCATTACAATATGTTGGAAACTATATCCTTTGCAACTATTTAAACTTATATGACGAAATTAGATGTCAACTCATTTATGTGGAAAGGGGTACATTTCTTCAAAATTCTTTTGAGAATAATTCTTAAATTTAAAGCCACTGAGTTGTCAGATCTAACTGGTTTGTCTTATAAAAGTATGTTAGCCTGATTCATCCCTCTGATTATAAAGATAGCCTTGACTTATAAGTCAGATTAAGTCACATATCTATGGACCAGGTTCCCATTTCCTTCATAATAAATTGAGGATTTGCTCTCTCTCTCTTTTTTTTAAATTTAAATTTTTATTTTTATTTTTTAATGGTGATATTGGTTAACAAAATCCAATAAGTTTCAGCTGTATACTTTAACAATAAGGCATAAATATATTTACACTATGTGTTCACTTCCCATAGTTAGATTTCTTTCTGTCACCAACATGTTTGACCCCCTTTACCCCATCTACCTCCCTCCTCCCCCACCCCCTGTCCTCTGGTAACCACTAGTCTATAGTCCATGTCCACG
>NW_024344370.1:4710465-4814267 GCF_902729225.1 Pteropus medius | reverse complement strand
CCACCCCCTGTCCTCTGGTAACCACTAGTCTATAGTCCATGTCCACGAGTCTCTGTTTGTTTGTCCTGTTCATTTGTTGCTTTTAGGTTTATATCCCACATATAAGTAATATCATGTGATTTTCAACTTTTTCTGTCTGGCTTATTTTGCTTAGCATGATTATCTCGAGGTCCATCCATGTTGTTGCAAATGGCAGTATTTCATCTCTTCTTGTGGCTGAGTAATATTCCATTGTATATATGTACCACAGCTTCTTTAGCCAATCATCTATCATAGGACACTTTGTTTGCTTCGCTCTCTTTTTATCTCTATGAATGTTCTTTTCTTTATTTAGGCACCATGCAGATCATCAACCTTCTGTGGACAATTTTGTTTAAGCAAAGCTTACTGCAATGAATTGGCATTTTCATAGAATAGACATTCAAACAAAAAATATTTGAATTTCACACATAACTGTATATGTTTAGAAAAATGCAAGAAGTTTGATGTGATGGAGAGCTGAATTGTGGCATTACAGTCTTATCCAAAGCCATGTTGAGAGGCGATATTAGGAGGATGTTCTAGGTTAGTCTGCCAACTGGAAACTCACAGTTAACATGATTTACTTAATGTGATTTATTTGGCCTACATTGTTTAAAAATTTTTGGTTGACAATTTTTAAAAACCAAGGAAGTTCACATAAAAATCCAGCTTTCCAGCTGTTCTTGGAAAATGGGAATGTCTAGAAGCACTGGACTCACATTCTCACAAGGCGAGAGCCAGTCTGCTGAGCCTAAGTTAGTGGCTGCCCCATTTAGGCAGGATCACATCTGCTGATTTGCTGTTGCCCCTACTTTTGTCTTCGCACCGGCCTGCTTCACTCATTCATTGTGCCTGTCTGACTACTATAGGCACTTGAGATTAACTTTGGATAGTCTATTATTTTTTTCCTGGGGTTAGATGAAATCTGTAGAAAATTAAATATTTGTATTACATTACCATGGCCCTATTAAAACTTTTAGTAGGTCATATATTCAAGGATGGTCACTAAAAAATGAGCTAGTGGGTTTGAGGTTCTGGAAGAGGATATTTTCTTTTACATTACTGTTACTTTATAGCTCAGGCAAGACATTTCTTTTAAAGTGTCCTGAGAAGTTTTGCTTCCATTGAAGAATTTGTGTATTTCTCCTCAAAGACAATGAGCAACTGTTTGTATTTACTTTTGTTTTTTTGATTTTTTTTTGCTTCAGCTCCAGAAATCTCTAAGCCAAATTTATGGTTTAATTCTCATATTGTGTATTACACTGCATTACCTGCATATTCTTGTTCTAACTTTTTCTCTGGTGTTAACTTCCTAGCCTAGTTTCACTGGACCTCATTTTTCACATTTGCATTTTCCTATTTAACTGTATGTATTTACTGTGAGACATCTCAAATCACACATTCATAACCTTTTCTTGATTTGTTGCATTTCAAAAGATGGCTGGAGGATCTATTATATTTCAGTTCTCCTTAGGAAGTTACCATGGTTTCAGTTTTGAGTTTTCCTTGCTCTTGTTCCCATCTACTGCACATAATAATTATTCAGTTACATTGTAAGCTTTTGAGGGACCAGGACTTTTATGGTGATCTCATAGTCGCAGGGTCCAGCATAGCGCTTTTTATATAATGCCACCTGTTGTGTCGTGACACAATAATAACAACTACAGTAAAAAGTCATTTTTTATTTCAATTCCCTGGAATAAGGGGACTGATTTTTAATCTGTACCCACTGCTTGTCATCAAAAAGAATGAAACATCCATGTACATAGAGTAGATTTTACATACTTTATCATAAAACGAATGTGTTATATAAGACTTGGTGATAAAATTTTTCTCTAGTGATTAGGGTTGGGAAAGTAGCACTCTTGCCTTAAACTGTGAATTACTTTAGCTTCGCTTATCTTTCTATGAACCCTTATTTAATACCCTTGACACAGACTACATAAACTATGTATTATGATGGACAAAATATAAAAAATCAAAATTACAAATGCCTATATAAAATCTTTACAGTTTAATAAAAGGAGAATCTGCAGAAACTCTACTTAAGGGCATGAGTCTGTATATTTCTTAAACATGGCGACATGGAACCTAAGGCCATATTTATAGTTTGGATTAGCCATGCTTTGCTATGAAGAAAATATTTTTCCTTAGTGTTAAGTAGGAGGCAGGCTGTTGGAGACACTTTCTTCATGACTGGGATCCCACGCCCTATGGCCAAGTTCAAGGCACTGTTTAATGGTTCTGTCCACAGTTGCATGCTCACTGCCACATTTCTAAAGTTAATCACTTACACTTAATTTCAAGCCATTTTTTACTTGAAAACTCTAAATGCCTCATTGAGGACAATACCTATAACATGTGCCAAGCCTTTGGTTTCAAAGTTCAGCTGATTTTGAGTTATTTGAGTGGACAAAAGGTTGAAAGATATCTTTCACAGCAGGGAAAGTGTAATTTTCCATGATTTTATGATATTTGGAAATAGTTGAAAAGATTTTTTCCATGAAATTTCCATAAATAAATTTTACCAGTGGAGTAACTTTGAGATGCCTTGGCAAAAATATTGAAAGTAACCCTTTCCCTCCTATCCATACTCCAGTCTCCAGCCTCATCCTCAGTGTGTACCTTTAGAGGGGAGAATCAAAGGTGACCCCAGGTTAAAACCCTGAACTTTCATGTTCAGACCAAGAGTATAGAAAGTTTTAGCTTCTAAAAAGTCTATTTGTGAGTCAATTCTATCATTTAATATTACATGTTTCAATAACAGTAATGTTGTCTGAGATCACTATCTTCTCCAGTTCTTTGCAGGGTCCTGCAGTACCTTCCTGATTGCGCAGCCATCTCACTTATCTGTGAAACTTACAGCAGACTTTTCCACATTTTTCGACTTTCTTTTCCATACACAGTTATTTCTGGCTTCCGGCCTCAAGACAATCCCATGGCAAGGCAATAGGGCATGATGACTTGAACTTGTAGGATTTACCTCGGTGGCTACCAATGAATTTTTAGTGAGTATTTTTGTGTACTTTGGTCAAAGTTGTTTCAGTATGGATACGGACCTGCCAGGAGTTAGACTACAGCTCCCAAGGAGAGCAAATGGCCATAACGCATGTGTAGGAGCAAGTATACCTGTTAAGCCTTGTCCTCCTTCCTTCACCCATCCACCTGCCCCCAGGACTAGTTTCCATTCTGACCCTAAGCAAATGTTTGGCTTTTGGGGAGAGAGGTGGGAGGTAGTTTTTGAGACTCAGTCCGGGGACTTTGATATGCTTGCTATTCCTGCCCTTCCATAGGTCTATGAAGTGTGTATTTATATTTTATGAGTGTCTTCTTTGAATTGTGCCACTCTATTTATCATCAATTCTTAGCCCTGTTGATCTTTTACCTTTTTTTCCTGTACTGTCATTATCTTCCAGAGACTGGCAGATGACCACTTCTACTGTCCACTCCCAGAGCCATTGTACTCATTTCCAATTCGGGCAGGTATCTTCCAGGAAACTCAAAGTGCCTGGTCGTTAACCTCTCTTTCTGGACTGACCCTGACGTCCATCACCCACTTCTCCCATTTCTCGGGGTGGGGTGGGGTCTCTCGTCCATCAGTCTATTCCATCGACCACCTCCTCTCTTCTTAAGGAAGTCTGTCATCTCTCCAAGTCTCCTGCCCGCTTCCCCAAAGCCCTACTGGACCCGGGTGTCTGTCCGTCGGTCTTCAGCCGCCTCGGCCGCTCTTTCGCCTCGACTGGCTGGACGTGGGTCTGTCCCGCGCCCGTGCTTCCATCCGTATCCCGCATGCCTCCGATTCAGTATGAACTTTACTCCAGCGGAGAGAGGAAGAGCGGGTGAGCGCGGGTACGAGTCTGGGAACCTGCAGCTGGTGTGGGACGCGGCTTGGGGTGCCAGCCGGGGTGGTCGTGCACGCGGGCCGGGGGCATCGCGGGCTGCCCTTTCCTATAAGGGGCCAAGCTGCCTCCGCCGCCGGGCGGGTGCCCGACGGACCGCGGCGGCGGCGGCGGCGGCGGCGGCGGCGGCGGCTGCGATTGGCTCAGGCGCCCCATCCGGGGACTGGGCTCGGCGCTGCTCGTTCGCCCTAAAGGTACCAATATGGCGGAGGTGAGCAGGGAAACCGGGCAGGGGCGGCCGGGCTGGACCGGGCGCCCGGCGGCCTCCCGCTGTCCCCGAGCCGGCCTGGGGGAGCCAGCCCTCTCCCGTGGCTCCACGGGAGGCGGCACGGCGGCGCGGGGGCTGCGGGGCGGCAACCGGCCGCGGCTGGGCCGACCGGGGGGCGGGAGCGGGCGCGGGAGCGGTCTCCCTCCGGGACTAGGCCGCGTCGGCTCCTGCCCCGACCCGACCGGACGACAGAACCAGACCGCAGGCAGTGGCCAGCTGCAGCTAGCCGCGGTCGGGGTACGGCGCCGTGTCGTACCCCGGGGCAGCTGACGCGGGCCGCTAGAGCCTGCGCGCCGCCTCCCCGGGCCGGGGTGGGTGGAAACCGGCCGAGCACCCCCCTCCGCGAGCGGATTGCAAAGACGGGAGCGGGCTGCGCCCGTGCCCTGCGGGAGAAGTGCTCTGTGCTCCTGGCCCACTGGGTCCGGGCTGCGGTGCAAAGGAACCTCACATTCCACTTTGCTCCGGGCGCGAAGGCGAGCGGGATGCACGGCTGCTGGGCTCCGCGGGAGGCGAGCGGGACTCCGGGTTCCGCAGCTCTGGAGATGCGGGAGCCTTGAGAGTGAAGGGGGACGATCAAGACTCTCTACTCTCTTCCAGGGGCTCTCGGTAGCCCCACTTTCCTGTGGGCTAACTAAGGGAGGCAAGACGAGCGAAGCTGTCCTGGCCATGTCCCCCGAGACTTGTGAGCTGGGGTGGGGGGAGGGGGTAGCGCACCAGGAGCCCCTCGGCAGGAACTCGCTGGGGAGAGGGGCTCACTAGCAGGCCTGGGGAGGGACTGAACACCCTGGAAAGAACCAGAATCTCTGCGACCGAAGTGCTGCGTCTCCGGATTCGGGAGAGAGGATGGGGGTTTGCGCTTCGGTTTTGGGAAGAGTGTCCGGTCGCGAGCTGGCCTACGCTCGGCGATAGAAGACAGCCCCGAAGTTGGGGCCCTCGGGTCCCAGGGGGTGGACTAGGTGCTCGGAGGGCGATTCTCTTTCAGGAAAAGGAGTATGTTGCGAGGTGGTGTTTGGGGCCGTGGAGAGCCGAGTGTGATTTGGGGTACTGCTGAGATACTAGGGGTGGGGGACCGATGTTGCGAATCTACTGCTCTGGGTTTTGCATCTTCGCTTTGTAACTTCCTGAGCTCCAAGGGGCTGCTTGGAGTTGCCTGTTACACTCCCGGCTTTATCCCGGGTCTACGAGTTTGTACACTGGGAATTCGGGGAGGAAGGCGAAGCAGCCAAGAGGGGCCCGAAAGGGGCCGGGAGCAATTGGAACGAAGCTACGTCTTGCACTTTTGGCAGCTGCGGTAGAGCGCTGGGCTCCGCCTCCTCTGCGCCCTGTTGCTGGCGCTGCCTTTTCCCCCGGCTTTGCGATCTAACCGCACGTTTTCTTCTCTCTCCTAGGCTTCTTTTGGAAGTTCGAGCCCAGGTTTGTCCTTTTTCTTACCTCTTCAGTGGGTCCCAAAGGGTAATGGGGGCTCAAAGATCTCTTGCTAAAGGTTTTCCCACAAAAATTTTTCCTGCGAGCTTTTCGTCACTCGTTTTACGTTTCAGTGTACGTTTTGGTAATTAAATTGGGGAAGGAACAGCTCTATTACCCTTTCTTTTTTTGTTTGTTGAAAACATATTTGTTACAGAGCTGCTAACAGACAAGTGTTCTTTTTAAGTAATATATCTTTCGTACATATCTTGTCTTTCTTTTTCTCCAAGCCCGAAACACTTAATCCCAAATCATCCTTCCACAACTTTAGGAATTTAGTTTAGATTTTAATTTTTTTTTTCTAGAAATCAACTCTTTAATTTGTCAGAACTTTAGAGTTGCTTATATTGCTTATTAACCATGACTCTCATCTCCCCTTATTTTGTCTCACATATTTTTCATGATTGAGGAATGTCTATAGATGGTGTTAAAATTGAAATTTGAGAGTTAAGTAAAGCTGCCTTAATCAAAAGAAACAGAATCTCCAAGTTTGGCACAGGAAGGTGGTAATATAGAATTTTGGAGGTGAGACAACCTTAGATCATCTAGGACAGTGTTTATTAGTCTTTTGGGGGCGGGAAACTCCTGTTAGGATCTGATGAAAGCAAGGAACTCTCTCCATAACTCTGTACATATACATAATTGCACACGATTTGGGGCTTGTGGAACCCTTGAAGCCCATCCATAGTGAGGACCTTTCCTCTTAAACTAAAATGTAAGAATAGCTTTGTTCCAATTTCTCATCCCCTTTCCAGCCTCTTCTTGGCTGCCTCTTTTCTCTCACAGGGTCTCCAGGAAAGGGCCTCTGAACTAGTCCAAGTCCCTTATTTTACACTTGAGGAGACTTTTAAGTAACTACTGAGAGTTACCTAGTTTAATAGAGCCTGGACGAGCTCCCAAGTCTTACATTACAACATGTTGCTTTAGAGCGAGTAGTCCATTTCCTTGCATATTTGTGTATTTAGTCGACTTTTGGGTTCTCCCTTGATTATCATTTAAGGTATTATGAAATAGTTAACACCAAGTAGAAGAAATTCCACCTGGTTATTTTAAAAATAGCTGTCTATCTCTTTACATTTAAAAATCATTTTAAAACATTTCTCTAATTTTGAGACTTTTTATGACATTTCAGGAAAAGAATATTTACACGATGCCAAACATCTGGGTGATAATGCAATTTTTCCATTTTGTGTCACTGTCTGCTTTGAAGAAGTTGCAATCTAAAAAGCAAAACCACTTGGTTTTGGTGTTTAAACAAATTTATAACCTGCTTTTAATTGATTAGCCAATTTTAAAGGGAATTTTATAGCCGGAAGAGATTCGAGGTCATTTAAGCCACCCCTATGTGTTTTACAAATGAAAAACTGGACCTAGGCCCAGAAGTTTAAATGACTTGCCTCAGGTCCCAGAAAGCCAGGACAAAGCCAAGAGTAGACCCTGAGGCCTTTCATTTCTGGCCCTTATTGAATACCTTCCACTTTAATAGAGAGCCTGCTGCGCCAGGTGATAGGAGGATTAATAGGAGGATTACAAAAGAGGGCAGAACTCTGCCCTCAGAGAAGTAGAAAAGTTACCATCTAATTCTCTCCCTGACACTCTGGCATACCACAGAGGTTTCCAGGAATTCCTCAAAGAAAAAAAAAATGTAATGGTGAATATTCTGCTCTTGAGCTATATAATAAATTTTTTCTTTAAAATTAAGTTAAATTGCCAATACTTTGTTTTAAAATGAGCAGATAATATTTTTCAACATTAAAAATTATAATGTAAATCTCCTAAATAATTACGTTCCATAGAAATTGTATTATTTTTGGAACTAAAGATCAAAGTTCTTCAAACTTATAATTAAAAACATTGAATTATATCCATACTTCTTTACATATTGAAAATTTTTTGGTCTAGTTCAGTATTTTGTTAATGATCTCACACTGTCTTTAAATGTTTGAAATTTCAAAATGTAAAATAGCTTGACTAAAAATAGATCAAACTTTTTATGTTGAATGTTCCACTTCCTTCACCCCAAGATTCTGATACTTCTTTCCTTCCCTGTTCTGAGTGTCATTGGTCTGATTGAATTGGATAAAACAAATGGAGACATTCTCGTTTTTCATAATTTGATTTTATTCTCTTGGGATTTTAGATCTTTTTTTTTCCCACTTGGTTTCAGACTATCCTGTTAACTTCATATTTGCCATTAAAATGAATTATAATTTTATAAATAAGTATGATTTGACTAAAACAACTTGTAATGGGATACATCTTCCAAAACTTTTAGATGATTTTCTATATTCCCTTCACATAATCTTAAGAACTTTATTAGTTATCCAAGGAAAAGTGTACTTTTACTGTTTAGTGCCTGTTTGATTAAAGCTGGGGAGCTTGACATGTTGTTATGAAAAGTGATTGTGCTTTTAAAGGCTGAATTGCTGTATATACAGCTGCTTCATGGATGCTTATATTTGTTCAAAAACCATATTTCTGTTGTGTTTTGCACCTTTGAGTAAAATTTATATTCTCTTATCCCAAAGTGTTTAGCCTTAGTATATAACAGATTCTTGTGAAATCTTTTAATCCTTCTGACATTTTTGTATTGCTTTTGGACAAATGTATTAAATTAATGCATAAGCAAATTTGACTTTTCTATTAGAACATTTATTTTGTGGGGGGGGGGACCATTCCATTTATAAGTCACTTTGCTGCTAATATAAGTCTTACTCTCATGGATTGGACTTATAAAAGTGTTGTTAAATTACTTTGCTTTGTTCTTTTGCTGGTTCGAGTATCTTTTCAAAACTATGGTCTTTATAAGCTGTAAAATATATAGTAAGTGCATTTAATAAAGCTCACATATAAACATTAAAAGGAACTGGCAGAACACAAGTTATATATTTTTTTGTAAATAGCCTTATGAACTTATAAAGTGATTGAGTTTATTTTATTCCAGTTGGGTCTTTGTCTTCTGAGGATCATGATTTTGACCCCACTGCTGAGATGTTGGTCCATGACTATGATGACGAAAGAACTCTTGAAGAAGAGGAAATGATGGATGAGGGTAAAAACTTCAGTTCTGAAATTGAAGACTTAGAAAAGGTAAAGGGTTTTACTTTAGCATTTTAATACGAACTTTTAGTAACAATTTTGAAATTTTGTTGTAAATTATTTTATAGTCTACCTGAAATAAAAATAGGATTGGCATTAAAAAAAAAATAGGATCGGCATCTTTTTCACCTTTTACAGAATGTCACTGATTTTTCTCATTGTTTTGGAGGATAGACTAATATGTACATTTTATTTAATTTTTCAAATTTATTTTATATCTGTTAACCTAATTTTTACATTTTTACCAGAACAATGACGTAGCTACATGTGGTCATCTTACAGATCTAGACAGCTGTAGGCCCTAAACTTAGTTCTGAATCTTAGCCCAGCCTTCTTTGCATTATACCACACTATTGTAGAGGGTTAAACTTGAATTTAACTAAGCACTGCAATAGATACAAGGAGAAGTCTTTTCCTTCAGATTATCTGCTAGAATACTATAAGAAAATTAAAGAAGAAAAAAATTTTACTCTTTTAAAATGTAAATTGATGATAACCCATTTTCTACTCTCAGTTATCTTTTAAAAAGTTGGCAGGAATAAATGTAGTTTATAACTTTTTAAACTGAAAATCAATATAAATTCAAATGAACTGAATTTTAAACACATATTTGTATCAGGACTACAAAGAGAGACTTCCATATAGGTCATTTTGAAAAAATGTAGAGTTATAGTTATCTATAAATTAACTACTTGCAAATCTTTCTTTCATCAGACCAGAATAACAAAACCTTTCAAGTATACTATTGAATAATAATAAACCTTTAAATTTTCATACTTCTTTTTCTTCAAGACAACAAAGCACATTCTTACATAATCTTTTCTGCTACCTTTGTGAGGCAGGGGTGGGCTATCATTGCATTTCTTCCCTTATGTTAATACACAAGGAAACAGAAGGCAGACTTAGGGCTTAGACCCCAGGCTTGCTTTGGTAGGCCTGAAAATTTCTAAGCACATTCATTTGTTTGGCAAATTAATCTAGCACAGTTGCAGTTAGATATTAGTCATTTAAAACAAATATATATTTCCTGTAAAAGCCAAACATACTTGAGAATATAGAGGTGAAGTTGTTAGGAAATCTTCAAGAAGAGAAGTCTTCCCTATTCTTTCAGGGGTGATGATAAAATGTTGCCTGTTGATGAGAAAAGATGCCAAAGAGTCTTGAGCTCTGCCTTGGCTTTATTCAGGCACTTTCCTATCTCTTATGCATGGGAAACCTAGAATAACTGAGAGTTATAGTCCAGCTAACATGATCACTAAGCCCAAGACTGTGGTAGGTCCTGGGATTGCAAAAATGAGCAACTTGACAATGTTTCCGAGTTCTAGAAGCTTATAGTCTAGTGTGGAGTGACAAATGAGAACAAAGATTTTTAATATGATATGCTAAGAGCTAAGAAAGTGGTAAGCAGTGAGAGCTATGGAAGAAAAAATATACATATTTATTAAAAGATGTTTAGCCCTATGTGGAAGTTCATGGAAGGCTTCTTAGTTACTTCTCTCCTGTAGATTTTTAAGTCAGGACACTGCTTTGGGCATAGGGCAAAAATCCCAGTTGTTTTCATAATGCACCTTCCTTGATTATGTGTTTATTGTTAAAGATAGGGAGACAGCAGTCTAGTTACAGCATGACATAAATGATATAAATGTGGTAGACTGCATTTTAGCCATGCAAATAGCTGTTTTTTCAATAAAAATTTCATGTAATGTGTTAACTCATTGACTACTTCAGCATGAGTAATCTTGTAGAGATTTTTATGGGCTGGTAAAATTTTCAGATTTACAGGTTTTATTCTTCTAGAGATTGTAGTAATAACTACTTTGATCTGTGTTTAGTGAGTTTTAAAAGGAAATTAGAGAAGATATAATCAACAGCAAAGAGTTGCTCACCCGTTCACAGAAATATCTAGTTCTATTCCTGCGATTTTCATTTTGTTTAGTAAACACTGGTAATTAAATCTTTGCTTTGTAATGGTATCTATCACTGAATTTGTAGATTCAGAAAAATTATAGGCCTTTAAATATTTCAGCTTCTCTGTACTTGGATAGTTTTGTTTATTGGCTTTTTATCAAATTCTTGATAATCGGGACAAAATAATACAGATGATCTTTAAGCAAATTCTACTGAAGACCTAAGAGCTGTGTCTCCACACAGAAGACTGATCCTTCTCATTGAGCAAGGGTCAAGAGGAGCTATTTCTAAGAGTGACTGACACCCACTTCCCCTGAACTGTGATTCTTTTCCATAGTAAAGCATACTGTGTAGATGTGCTCTGGATTCTTTATTAGTTTAATAAAGCATGAAAATGAATAAAAGAAACAGTAGATAGAGTCACAAATATAAAAAGAGTAAGGATCATTTAATTTTTTGAAGAAATTTGAAATTATTTCTACATAACTTAAAATAATGTATTCTATTAATCTTGTATTGAAACAAGGATTTAGATACTGGTATATGTTAATAGTCTTACGGACTAGATGTTAATGTTCATTTTCAAAATTTACACTGTTTCTTTAGCTGCAAATAAACTCGATAGTTTGTAGACTGTAAATATGACGTATATTTTGGCAATTTTTAGTACCTTATTTGGTATGGAAAATTAGAGGTACAAAATCGATTTGCCTATAGCAACGCTTTGGTAAGTATAAAAGATAGATTATATGACTAGATTGTTGTTATTAAACATTAAAATAAGGTTTATGTCATGTCTTTCTATATCTTAATTTATTCACGTTACTATTTCCTGAAAAGTTTTATTAAATAGTCCTAGATTTAGAGCTATAACTTTTTAAAAAGTCCTTTACATTTCTTTTATTAATATATAGATTTCCCCCTGATATTTATAGTGAAACGAGAAAGTAGAAATCACCTTTGTACCACTTAGACATTGGTGTTCTTTTTTTTAAGCATTTAAAAAAGTTATGTGTATGCTTTTTTGCAGCCCATATTTTAAGATATCAGACTAGTGTCTATTAAAATTGATCTGCACTTCACTTAGGCAACCTCATTTGACCCATCTAACCACACCATCAGGTGTGTCAGATGAGTATTAGCATTATTTCCATGGCCTTGTTGATTGTGAGATGTGCCATAAATTTAGAAATCAATAGATGGAGCAAAGAAGAACACTACTATGAGAAATCTGTACATCGGTATTGGGATGCATCCTGATTTCTGATATGTGAGGATATGTATCATAGAATCAAGGAAATTGTGGTATTTTTCTATTTATAGATGAGGAGATTGAGGGGAGAAAAGCTGGGTGATTTGCCCACGGTAATAGCAATTAGTGAGTACTCTGCCTTTATTATTTTTTATTTTTTTATTTTTTATTTTTTGTTTTTTATTTATTTTATCTTTTTTTTTATTAAGTTTATTGGGGTAACATTGGTTAATACAATTATATAATTTTCAGGTGTACATTATAATTTGACATCTGCATATTCTATTGTGTGTTTACCACCCAAAGTCCAGTTTCCTTCAGCTACCATATATTTGACCCCTTTTACCCTGTCTACCTCCCCACTCCTGCCTAGATTCCATCCCTGCTGCCCTCAGTTTATTCTTCTGCTTATTTTTTATTTCTCCACCGCTCTACCCTTTGTAACCACTAGTCTATTGTCCATGTCCATGAGTCTCTGTCTTGTTTTATATCCCACATATAAGTGATATCATGTCATTTTCAACTTTTTCCGTCTGGCTTATTTCGCTTAGCATGATCATCTCGAGGTCTATCCATGTTGTTGCAAATGGCAGTATTTCATCTCTTCTTATGACTGAGTACTCTGCCTTTAAATCTTTTTCTCTTCCTGATATAAACTCTTCAACTTATGAAACAATTCATTAAATGTGCCCCTTAAAATTTAAATAGGTTCAACAAAATACCTGAGAAAAAGACAGGAAAATCTTCATACCTGGGGTAAGGTGCTAGATCAAACTTCTAAGCTGATCTAGTCACCACACATCCTCAGAGACTTTGAAATTTACTAATCTAGTTTTGAAAAAATGTCTTTTATGCTTTAAAGCACTAAGTGCTTTATTAATAGGTTCTATTAGAGAGCTCATTTGCGAAGTGCCTCACAGACTGAGTGCATCTTTTCCAGTTGTGCTTTAAAGTTTTAGGAAAGATTATTTCTGTGTTTTAGAACCAGACCCCTTTAGAGGACTATACAGTGTTAGCCCTTGAACGTATTAATGAGATGTCCAGTAATTTGGTCACTTTCTCCCTCAACAGATGATCATGCTTTATAGAGTAGGGTTTTTATAGGTGACTACCTGGAACCTCTTTTTCGCCCCACGCATACAAACTGAAACTTCTATACTCATTCTTCCTTTTTTCCCTCTTGTCTCAGAAGTATCTGCCACATCCCAGGCTAATGCCTAGATTCCATCCCTACTGCCCTCAGTTTATTTTTCTACTATTTTTTATTTCAGCATAGAATCTTACTTGTACATTTTCCACATTTGGAAGAAATTCTCTTTTGACCCTGTGTCGCCCTTAATCATTCTTCTTTTAAAGTTATGTACTTTCCCTTCTTCCATTCAGTCCTCAGCTTTGCTTCTCCCAACAGACTGTAAGGTCAAATTCCTAATTGACAGAAACTAAGAATTCATGTCTGTCTTTATCTCACTTGATTATTTCTCTTTGCTCTTTGACCTAGGTCACCATCCTTGGTATCTCCATACTTGCTTCTTCCTAAACTTTCATAATCCTGCTTTCTTCTAGTTCTACTTTTACTCTCTGGTGTCTTCTTTTATCATATTTATGGGCTTCCCCCCTGCCCACCCCCCATTTTAATTGATGGTATTTCTCAGGGTTCTAGCTTTTGTTTTCTTACTCTGTATTCTTTTTCTGGATAATCAAGTTCAAGCCCATTACTACAACTTTTATCTTAGATCATCATCTAACGTCTCACCATCCACCCTCAAGTTTGTCTTGTGTTTCTGTCTTATGATAATATATAGCTATTTAGCATTCTCAGGCCAGAAATGGGCAATTCATTTAGATACCGTGCCACTTTCATTCACTCTATCAAGTAAGTCATTCTATTTTTTAAATTTCGCTTGGATAATTCCCTTTTTTAATTCAGGCTCTCATTCTTTACTCTCCCTAGAATGTTATTTCCAGAACGCAAATCATGTTTAAAATTTCTAGACATATCCCGTTGCCTATAGGGTAATACATCTGAAAGTTCTGAAAGCATATATCCCCTTCTTTCTCTACCTTCTCCCTGAGTGAGCTCACCAGCTCTATGGCTTTAAATATCATCTAGATGCTAATGATTGCCAGATTTATATCTTTAGCCCAGCCTAATCCTCTGAGCTCCAGGCTCTTGGCCAATTTGACTTTTCCACTTGGATATTTTGTTGTCCTGTCAAACTTAACTTGTGCCCTGTGTAGAACTCTTAACTTTTTCTTTAAAGCTCTTTCCCTTCTCTAGTCTTTTCTGTATTAGTAAAAGTTACCACCATTTGCTAAGCAATTGCTTAGATAGAAATCTGGGAGTCATCTTTCCCTCTCCCTTACAGTCCCACATCCGAAAACCCATTTGATTGCACCTCAGAATATGTGTTATCTCTTCACTTTCCTCTGTGTATACATCCCTACCCTAACCCAGCATGATGGTCCTATATGATCTCCCAGGAAGAACTGTTAGCTCTCTGCCTCCCCAAACTTTTCTTCCTGTAGCTGCCAGCATTTAAGAAGAAATAAAGTCATCACCTCTTTTTATAATTCTCCAGGGGCCTCCTATTGTCCTGGGAATAAAGGATACTCCTCGTCTTCTCCTATGGCCCTATGAAAATAGGCCTCCTACACTATTCTGTATTTCAGGACTCTGTTTATTTCCTTTGTATTCATAATAATTGGTAGTTCTATATTTGTGTTTTGTCAGTATCCCCTTAGACTGTGAGTGGTAGAAAGGTAAGATCTGTGTTTCATAGAGCACCTGACACAGTGGCCTCCTGGCACACAGTCACTACTCAGTGTTTCTGATGACAGACAAATCCCTAGTACACAACCCTCATCTATCAAATGCTTCTTCATCTTTCAAGTTTTAGCTCAGTCTTTGCCCTCTGTATGGTACCTCCCTACCCTATACCATTATTCCTAGAGTGTAAGTCTTCCCTTCTTTGTACCCACCAATTTATAGCACCATTTCCAGAATCAATTATTGCAGCCATCACAGTATATTATAGTTATTAACTTATCAATCTCTTTTAGTAAGACTAAATTCCTTGAAAGTAGGAATTTTTCTATAAAGTCTATATTCTACATTTCTATATTCATAGCTGGTAGCTTTCCGCCCAGTACCAGATAGAACCCAATAAATGCTGTATTGATGGGAAGGTGGATAATGCATGTATGATGAGTGCAGATTTTCATCTCTGCAGCTCATGGAGGGAATCTGAAACTGTGAGATTTTGGACAAATACTGCTGGCAGGTGGTTGGCAAACACTGCAGCCTAGTCTTCTATTATATGATAACCAATATGAGCCAGAGGGGATGGGCTGCATGGACTCTTCAAGGAGCGGTACTAGAGAGATTCTAAATCTAGTTCTGGTCACCTTTGAGGGGTTCTTTAATTCATGAGGCTTACCCATGGCATTAAGTGAACCTCTGTCCATCCTGACCATACAACTCAATGTGCGTTAACTCCCTGCTACCAAAGCAGCTTTTTACTGATTTCAGTCTCAAGCTAAAAGGATTTTATGTGTGACATGATTGGTGTGGTCATTGGAAAGGCACATTTCCCACTGCAAATTTACAAATTGGCACTTTCTGTTCTATACTTTATTCTGTTTATTTAGCATGAGTCTGCTTTAATCAGGCACAGTGAAAAGTGTAAGTTCCATACCTGTAAAGGTGAGAGCCAGATTCCCCAGCTCCTGCATTCTCTGTGGATCCTGGTGGGCAGTTAGCTGGTCTCTAGGAGTCATCACTGGCTCATCTCAGCATACTTTGTGACCAGTTGTGGGCATGTTTTGCACACTCTGCGTTAGCATTTTCATGCTGTTCGCTTCATGACTTAGATATTTTGTCTTAAACTAAACCAATAAGCAAGGGTTAAAAATGAATCTCTTAATAGATTGACATAAACATATTAAAAATATTTTTTCAGGCAAATATGTTTCATTTTTTAAAATAACTGATGGCAAAATAAAATATTTACATTACATACATCTTAAAAAGATTTAACAAATTAAGTTGTCTGTGGATATATTGTTTTGTACTTATTCGAATAATTATAAATAGTTTCATACACTTTAGTAGTTGAATTAAAATATTTTTAAAAATACAGTTGACCCTTGAACACTGTGGGGGTTATGAGTGGTTGATCCCTGCCCCACTGCACAGTCAAAAACCATGTATAATTTTTGATTCCCTAAAATCTCTACTAATAACCTATTGTTGACCAGAAGCCTTATTGTTAATATAAACAGTCAATTAATATATATTCTGTATGTATTATAGACTGCATTCTTATAATAAAGTAAGCTACAGAATAGAAAATGTTATTAAAATCATAAGGTTTGTGAGTTTTTCACAAATTTGTCACAAATCTCTAAAAATTTTTTCAATGTATTTGTTGAAAAAAATCCATGACTAAGTGGACCCATGCAGTTCAAACCCATGTTGTTCAAGGATCAACTGTACAATACTTATTTTCAGATCGAATAGTCGGGGCAAGAACAGTGACTGGGTGTCAGCATGTGGCATGCATAGATACTCATAACACAGGCAGCAGTATAGCCAGAGTATGTAATTTTGTCAAAGCAATGTAGCCAGTAAGAGGACTGTGGATCCTGGGATTCAAACCTAGTACTAAGACTCAGTTTTCTCATCTATTAGATGGTGGTAATAATACAAATTTCACTAGATAGCTTTTGGAGAGGGGAAGTATAGAAGATAGATGTAAAAGGATTATAAATGGATAATTGTGTTTTGAACATTAATATATAAATATTGTTGATGTTAGTAAATGCTGAGTAAAGGTTTCCTATCAGGTATCTCCTAATTAACATGAAGAATAAACCAAGTGGTAAACTGTTAATTGTGGGGGAACAAGCTGAAAATTACATGAAGTTTTTGACTGATTAATTAGAAATGTTTTCAAGGAAAACCTTTATACCAGTGTGAAAGCTAAAAAAAAAAAAAAAAAGTCTTCATGAAAGCAAAAATTTGAGGAGTTTTTTGAAAAATGAAGTGATTGATGCTAGAAAATAAAAACTAAGATATTAATTATTAGGCTTATATTAATGTACTAATAACAGCTCTAGGTGTTTGAGACTGTTTTCTAGCAATAGGCAAAAAAGAAAAACTAAAACTCGGCTTTGATTTGATACTGCTGTCTTGCTAATGCACGTTATGAACATTAAGGGTATCATAGTTTATCTGCATTTCTGTATTGTGACATCTCCTAAGTTCATGTTTGTACCCTGGCTTGATAGGAAGGAAACATGCCTCTAGAAGATTTACTGGCATTCTATGGCTATGAACCTACAATTCCAGCAGTTGCAAATTCCAGTACAAATAGCTCCCCAAGTGAACTTGCAGATGAACTACCAGATATGACACTAGACAAAGTAAGTACAGTCATTCAAAAGAAAAATTCCAGCTACATCACCACTGACTTTTTTAGAGTTTCCTTAATTTAAAAAATTTCATAATTCTGAAATGAAACTTATCAACCCATTGCTGTTATCATTTTGGTGACTGATTTAAGTATTCTTTGACTTTGATCACAGTACTTTAAAAGTAGTAGTAGCTTCATAATACGTTGCATGTTTGAGTATTCTTCCATAATTTTTCCATCTTTCCTATGTAGATACTTTCTGTCTAAACTTAGGTTTTGCCCTAAATTCTTTTGATCCTGTGAACACTTGCATGCATTGATTAATAAATCCCCTACAAGCCTTCAAACCCAGCTGGCTTTGGTATGGAGTGTTTGAAGAGAAGTTCTGTTTTTTTGGGCTCTGCGAGTGACAGCAGCCGTAGCAGCCAAGCCCTCGGTGATACATCTCTAACATAGGTTGTTTGTGGGGAAGACCTAGTCCCTGCTGAGGAAAATTTACACAGCCACTGTCTCTGCTAACAGATCCCTGGAAAGCTTCCCTCGCCTTTCCGATCTCAGGCAGGGAGAGGAATCCACATCTTGGAACCTCTTCCTGTGAGTTATGTTCCCACTTTTCAATCAAATGTGATATTAATGTACCACAGACCTTAATGACCATAATAACTCAGCAAATAATGAGTGCCTACTATGTACCAGGCACAAGGATGACTATACACTTACAAAAAAAAATTCAAGCCTTTTTCTTTTGAAATTATTCACAAGTCAGAGCTGTTCATTAGTTGAACTTTTTAAATTATCGTAAGGGTTTGGAGACTTTTTTAGGTTTTGTTTTATAGTTGTCCCTTGGTTGTCTGTGGGGAGAGGGATTGGTTCCAGAACCCCTTTGGATACCAAAAACTGAGAATGCTCAAGTCCCTTATATAAAATGGTGTAGTATTTGCATATAACTTATGAATATCTTCCCGTACACTTTAAATCATCTTTAGATTACTTAGAATACCTAATGCAATGTAAATGGTATGTAAATAGTTGTAACAATTATTGTTTAGGGAATAATGACAGAAAAATGTCTGTACATGTTCAGTACAGAAGCAACCATTGTAGACCTAACTACATAATACACATCAGCAACAACATAACATTTTTTAAAATGTATTTTTATTCCACGGTTGGTTGAATCTGTGGATGCAGAGCCCTCAAATACTGAGGACTGACTATTTATGTTGGCAGAAAGTTAGTTCAATTGTTAACTACTTAGAAGTAAGATGATTTTTGTTGTAAATTCACTAAAAATTAGCCCGTAGCTTCAGATAAGCTCTCTACATATCCATAAATTAGGCAAATTGTTTGTTATGCATGTATAATAGTATAGCTATTAAATATCTATAATTAAATGTTATGTACTTACATTAAGTAAATTATTGAATTTCAAATTCTCAAAACTAAGAGAGCTTCAACTAGTTTTTAATTATATCATAACACCTTAAGTTTATGAATAATGTTATAAAAAGATTTTTAAAGCTGATGAGATATAATTATTTCTAACTCTAGCACTGTATTTCTATTCTTACAGGAAGAAATAGCAAAAGACCTATTGTCGGGTGATGACGAGGAAACTCAGTCTTCTGCAGATGATCTGACACCATCTGTGACTTCCCATGAAACTTCCGATTTCTTCCCTAGGCCTTTACGATGTGAGAAACCCAGTCATTACTAATTAATAGTAGTATTGATAATCTAGCTTGTATACATTTTATTACATTTAATAGTTTGCCAAAGTAGTCTAAGTTTTTTACTTGGTTGAAATAAAATGCTATTATAATCTGAATAAGATTATATAACCTTTTTATAGGGATAGAGGTCAACTAATATTCTGTTTGAAAATTAAAACATTTGCTTATTTTTTCAAGGCTATTTTCTTTTTCAAGAATTATCTGTTGCTGTGGTAATCCATCTTAGTTCAACCATTAAATTTTATAGACATTTTTTGGACTTCTTTACTCTCCTGGTTTTGAAAGCTCCTAATTGCTCAAAGTATTTTTTATTTTAAGTGATTTATTTAATTAAATTTTATTTAATCCTTTCCTTTTAATTCTTGGTGTTATCCCTTAATGTTTATTAGTAATATTTAAAAGATCTTTGGAAAGATTTCTTATTTGCAACCTTGTTTATTTCTCAGGTATTCCTGTGGTAGACAGACTGCTCAGTTAACATTCAAATACACATACACGCATGCACAAAAACATAACTATGTGTACCTCTTGGTATGTGTCTCAGTATGGATTAATATAATTAGAACTCCAGTACTTTATATATTTTTTTTAGGTGACCATAAGGTGATTTGCCTTTTGCCTTCCCAAACTACTTGATCAAACACTAAATAATTATAAGGATACTATATACTATCTTAAGTGTTTTCGGTGTCTTGTTTTGACTATTGTCAAAATGTGTGAACTAGTACAAGAGGTTTAGTATATTTGTGTTGATCTCATTTATTCAACAAATTTTTATAAATACTATGTGCAGACACTCTTATAGGTGCTGCAAAAACAAGCAATAAAAAACTTTTTTAAAATTTAATTTTTCTCTTTTAAGCAAATACTACATGTGATGGGGATAAGGAATCAGAGGTCGAAGATGTTGAAACAGATAGTGGTAACTCACCTGAAGATTTGAGGAAGGTAAGTTGAGTTATCATAACTTAGTAGACCATTTGGACTAAAGTATTAATGTAGCTTTTTAAAACATTTTTGAAATAATTTAAGAATTTTTTTTTTTTTTTTTTTGTCGCAAGATGAAGTTTCTTTTGACCTGTAGTAATTGATTAATGAGTTGGAATTTTTTTCCAGTATTTATTTTTATAATAAGTTGTTTTTACTTCTGAATTTTCCTGCAGGAAATAATGATTGGTTTACAATATCAGGCAGAGATTCCCCCTTATCTTGGAGAGTATGATGGTAATGATAAAGGTAAGGAAGGCTTTTGGTTATGATGATATTTGGTAGGCCATGTTACCCCTTGATAAGTTTAAATATCTGATTATAAACCTGCCTTGGTGGCATAAAGATAGATTTGGAGTCAGGGAAAATGTAGGTCTGACTTAGGAATAATATATCAAAATTAACCATGAGACTCTGAGAATTACCTTTTTCTCTGTACAGTGCTTCTTGGCCAGTAGGCTCAGCACCTGTTAAAATAGTAGAGCACCTCTTAAGGTGCAGCTGCGTGGCCTATGTCCTGATTCAGTAGAATTGGGTAGAATCTTATCACTCCAGGTAATGAGAATGTTAGGGATTAATCCTCTTAGAAAACTCTTGAATGAAAAAGAAACCAGAAGAAATTATCCTGCCCCAGCCTTGAAAGAGAAGGTAGTGGAATATAAGGATTCTGCTTCTTTTTGTTGTACACTCCTCCTTAAGTGTAATTAGTTTTCTTCACATTTTTGGTAGATTTCAACTATAGTTGGTTCTAAAAATATGGAGGTTTGAAGTGGCGAGAAATAAAAATACAGTTATACCTTCCTAGTTGAACTTGGAAACCAAGTAGATTTGCCCACATGGATTTGGCCTTTTTTCTAATGAGTCGATACAGCCTTGAGAGGTTATGAGGGCAAAACAGCACAGCGACACAATACTCCCTGAGTTGTTCTTTCTTTCCTCTATTTCAAGTCATCCCCCATTTAAAGGAAGGGAGAAGTGGCCACCCTGGGGTCATTAGCCGTGGCAGCCCTTAGCAACACCATTTCCCTAAATTGCTTTCAAAGTGGTGGAAGACAGTTGTTTTCAGGCAGCAAACGATAGCTGATCATCTTCAGATGCCCGAGCCTCTCCACTCTTACCACCCAAATGCCGCAGAAACCCTTGGAGCCAGTTAAATGCTCAGCACCTGTTGGTTCTTAGAGTAAACATAATGGAGGCAATCTTCTCTTAGTTCTACACATACATTCAGGAGGGAAAGTGTACCTCTCTATCTTTTGAGAGAATAACTGTAAGCTATTTTATTTATTTTGGTTTTGACCAAAGAGTAAAGTGGTTCTAAAAACTTAACGTAAAAGTCAGTCTCATTGCTTCATAGGCACGTGTTATTTTTAACTTTCCTGTTCACTGGGAATGATAATGCCTACCTTATACAATTGTGAACATAAAGCACTTACCATGGTCCCTGGTACATAGTGAGCTCTCAAGAAATTTTTTATTAGCTATATTTAGAATGGACTGCACTTGAAGCAATGAGAAAAATACTTGGGCCATTTGTATTTATTGTGTGAGGTAGAAGTTTTGAGTATGGCAGCAGTGTGTACATTAATATAATATATACCTGTTTCAGTGATATTTTGCTTATTCATACATCCCTCTCTTAAAGAGATTATGGAAAGTTTATTTCTTTTACTGTTTATTCTTTTTTATTTTTGATTAATCTGCTATCTCCTGTAAATAAAAATTCATCTTTTGGGAGGAAATCAGTAAAGGAAAAATATACCTTTCTTAGGTATTTCATTATTGGCATATATTTTGGTTTTTACTTATTTTTGTTTGTCAATTTTTAACTTAGAGACATTTCATGGAGCCATTTTGGGAGTTCAGTAGAAAATTTCGTTGAGATTATGAAAGAATTCACACAGGTTATTTTTACCCTCTCATTAGGAGAATATAAGACGTTTGCTAGGCACAGAAAACCTTCTGGTTGGTTAGTAAATCTAACCGCCAAAAAAGCTACTTGCTTTAGCCACTGGAACATTTGGCCCTTAATAAAGTTAAAATTTTTTTTTTAAACCTTTATCAATGAAAGGCTCAACTTGCCAGATAATCAAATTATTAATATTCTCAAAGTTAGTTACTTGTCCCACTGAATAGCCTATCAAGGAAGAGGAGGAACAGTTTGTATACATCTTTGAGTATGTACACTATTTTTAATGTGTTATTGGGATTTCCTTTAACAGCGTATGAAAATGAAGACCAGTTACTTTGGCGTCCTGGTGTGGTTTTGGAGAGCAAAGTTAAGGAATACCTTGTTGAGACCTCAATAAGAACTGGAAATGAAAAAATAATGGATAGGATTTCTGCAGGAACACACACAAGGGATAATGAACAGGTATACTTCAACTTCTGTTGAAACAACAGCCAACTAGTAGTATCTTACTGATTTTCTTATATTTGATTCAAATATTTCTTACGTGTCAAGTGGCTAGCTTTTTTTCTGATAGGTTTTTAAAACTAGGAAAATAGCAGTTTAAAAAAAAATCTCAGGATCTAGCAGTAATTGCTCTATATTGTTTCATATCTTTTTTTCTATACATATACACATACCTTACTTTGGATACCATGTTATATCCTTTTAATCACTTAATCTTATTTTTCTTGACATTAGGAATTCTTTAATACCTCATTCTTGATGACTGTATTCCAGACTATAGTTATAATATTACTTATTTAAACATTCTCTATGGTTAGACTTTTAGGTTTTATGATAAAGATATTTTTGGATTATTCTCGAACTTCATTCAGGAAGTGATTAAAAGTAATGTTATATTCAGATTGTATAAATTTGCTTTACGAGCAGTTGTTAAGCACTGTGTATCTGTAGATGCAGAACACTCCTGATTCTGTGTCGCGGGGGTGTGAATATTGCCTATTGAGGGTTTTTTTGAATAACCTTTGTTTTGCCCGCTAACAGCATTTTGCCTCTCTCCTATGCCTTTTCACTCTGTGTTGCCAACCTAGGTGATCCTGACAAATGAGTAGGTAGACTTAAACTTGAATTTCCAGGTAACATAAAGAAGCCATCCCAGCTGAACTTCAAAGTTTTGTCAGCTGTCACAAAGAAATCCCATTGGGTTTTTGTATTATATTTCATTAAAACTATAAATTAATTTTGGAGGAAGTAGAACTTTTAAAACATTAACCCTTACATTTCAAGAACATGGTCTGACTCTCCTGTTTATTTGACTTTTTTAAAATCACTCAAATGTTTCTGTGTGTTTGAACATTACATGCATCTAATTAATTCCTCACTACCTTTTAAATATGTATATGTGTATTTAATGCTATTGTAAATGGGATCTCGGTTTTGTAATTGTATATTGTTGATATAGAGAAATATTATTTTCGATTTTTTTCTCTAGTTATTAAAACTAATAGAATGATTTTCAGTTGTTTCTCTTAGGTTTTCTGGTCTAAAAGTCATTGAATTATACTTTTCTTCCTTCCTTACCATTATTTTATCTTTTATTACTGTTCTGTGTCTTACTATATTAGCCATAACTCTCAGAGACATTTGGTGTAGTAATAGTGATTTGAGGCCTGGTTTTGATGGAAGGTAATATATGTGAGGATTTTATATTAAGAATAATACAAGCTCTTGGTTTGATGTAGGCTATCTTTATTATAGTATGGTAGTAATCGTCTACTTATAACTATTAATAGTTTTTGTCTTTTTAAAAATTAGAAGTAGATACTAATTTATCAGATTTTTTTAGCAGCTGTTGAGATTGTTTTTTTAATGATTGGTTATTATATTGATTATGAACATATTGATGTATTAATAGGTTTACTGATGCTGACCTGCTATTTCCTTTCTTGAAACAACTTGAGAAGGTAGATTATTATTTAACTTTCAGTTGAGTTCTGTCTTCAAACAATAGGGAGAAATTCTAATTTAAAAAAAATGACACGCTTCATAGTAGATGGAAAAAACTGAGACCATTATGAATCCCAGTCAGTAAAGTTACCCATACTTCTATTCTAGGTCTGCTGCTATCCCTGTTATTAAAACTCTCAGAACAGGAAGTAGGTGATATAGAGAGAAGACTATAGTTCTGATTTTTCCCAACAACAACAACAAAAATTATATAAAATAGGGAAATTCCCCCAGCTCAGAAGGCCTGGGAATAAAGAAAAAAGTCAAGAATGATACTGGTAGATGACTTCTGAGAGGTAAAATGAGGATGAATAATGAACTCTTGGGTTGCCAGAATCAGTCTGCCAGGGTAGTTGTGTAGACTAAATATAAGTAAATATAACCTAAAGTGTTCTGTAATTAGAGAACATTTCAGCCAGTGTTTGTCAGGACTTTTAAAATACAGCACTCTTTTTAAGAATGCTGTTAAGTATCAACCTTTGGTTGTTTTTATTGAGTAGTTTTTTTCCCTCTCTCCTAGGCATTATATGAACTTCTCAAGTGTAACCATAATATAAAAGAAGCAATTGAAAGGTACTGCTGCAATGGAAAGACATCTCAAGGTGAGAAACACTTGGGATCAAGAGAGGGAAATGGCAGGGATGGTCATTTGGAGTTTAGAATAAGCAAAGTATCTGAAGGACAGAGCATTCCTATAACATTTGTAAGACCTCTGATCATCTTCATAGCAAATAATTTTTCCTTTTTCTTGCCCTCTATTTTTAGACGTACTAGAGATTGTTCAAATACAAATTAGTTATCCCCCTTTCACCTCCATTTTCTTGAAGAAATAGTTAAAGAACAAAGCATATCCCAGAGATGACAATATATCCAAAGTAATTAAAAAAAATGATTTTATGATTTCATTGAAAAAAAAAAAGTTTTTTTTCTTTCTTTCTTTTTTTAAAGACAGGAGATGAAAGGAAATGAAAGATTTAAAAGAGAAATATGTATAATATATTCCATTGAATTGCAAGAAGTGTATTTTTAGTAATCATTTAATAATATTTTTACAATGCTTAGATTTTATTTTGTTTGTGTCAAGGAAGATGATTAACTTTAATTTTAGTAGTTTTGTCATTATGTAAATGGATTGCATGCCCCATAGTTTTCATTAAGGATATGTAGAGTGAAGTAATACTTAGTAATACAAATGGCTTGGGAAAATGTAAAAGCTGAAAACAGTACATTTAAACTTGTAGGTTGAGATAGTCTATACTGAAATGTTTCCTTGTAAAAGCTACTTCTTTGAAAGAAAAAATTATTTTAAGCTCTCATAACTGTTAAAATTAAAATGCTGGTTTCTTCCTTCAAACTGTTCTTCACTTTATGGAAGACTGCTATTAATGTCTTTGGGCACCTGGTCCCTTGTCATTGAGTGAGGCACTTCATGTCTCCTCTGCCCCTAACTACATTTGAATTTACCATCAATTCCTGCTGGGATGTTGAATGAGATTTAAGTCTTTTGAGAGCATGGGCTGTTTCTTATTTCCTTTGTATTTCCAGAGTATAACACTCTGAAAACTGACTTTAAATAAATATGAATCGATTACTTATGGTCTCTAATTAAAGAACTTATTATGGTTTTAATGTAAGATCAAAATAAGGCTTCTTTTTCATACAAGAAATAACTTTTTTTCTAATTAAAAAAATATATGCTCACTGTTTTAAAAATCAGAAAACTAACCAGCATAAATTATAGAAAAACATTAAATTCTTATTCTACCATGCAGAGAAAAAAAAGTGTTTATATTTTGGTACTATAGACTTTTTGAAAAGATTTATAGTATACATATTTTTGATAATCCTAACTGAAATCTCCCAACATATAGAACGTGTATGTATGTGTGTGTGTGGAGAGAGAGAAAATCTGTGTATTTATGACCTTAATAGGGAAAACATACTGAAAGTAAATCGGTGATTCATATAAGACTTTTGAGGCCAGTGAATTTTGTTTTAAAATTTCCTTAGAGGGAATGACTGCATGGACAGAGGAAGAATGCAGGAGCTTTGAACATGCACTCATGCTTTTTGGAAAAGATTTTCATCTTATACAGAAGAATAAGGTAAGTTGAACAAATTAATACAGAGAAATTTCTCAGTAATTACAATGAATATAAGTAAGTAATTTTCAAGTCACTTGAGTAGGAAAAGAAGCAGCAACTTGTTGGTGCTTCCCTGCCGTTAACATTTCTAATATTGCTCCTAAACATGACTGGGATTTACTCATAGGTGCCACTACCTGCTCATGAGATGGCTAATACTTTATTCACCTATCTCTTGATATATACAGTTATCTTACTCTACTTACAGAAAATGGATTTACTCTATTTTTCAGGAAGTCGTACTCTTATACCATTTTCCTTGACTTTCTTTCTAAACTGTTGAGAAGTTTATGGCCTCAAAAATGTTTCTCTTCGGCAAGTTGCTGAAGAAACATTGGTTTCTACTAACATCAAATGCTGGTAAGATTGTGGAGCAACAGAAACTCATTCATTGCTGGAGGGAATGAAAATGGTACAGCCACTTTGGAAGACAGTTTGGCAGTTTCTTATAAAACTAACCATACTTTTACCATACAATCTAGCACTTGTACTCATTGATATTTACCCAAAGGAGTTGAAAACTTATGTCCATTTAAAAACTTTCACAGAAATGTTTATAGCAGCTTTAATCTTATTACCAAAAACTTGGAAGCAGTGAAGATGTCCTTTGAGGTGAATTGGTAAACGGTGGCATATCCATATAATGGAGTATCATTCAGCTCCTAAAAGAAATGAACTATCAAGCCATAAAAAGACATGGAGGAACCTTAAATGCATATTGCTAGCCAAAGAAGCCAGTCTGAAAAGGCTGTGTACTGTATGGTTCCAAATACTGTATGATTCTGGAAAAGGCAAAACTATTTGGAGGCAGTAAAAAGATCAATGATTCCAGGGCTTAGTAAGGAGGGAGGGATGTAAAGGTAGAGCACCAAGGATTTTTAGGGCAGTGAAACTATTCTGTATGATATTATAATGGTGTATATATGTCATTATGTATTTGTCAATCCATAAAATATGCAATACCAGGAGTGAACCCTGCTGTAAATGAAGGACTTTGGGTGATAAAGATGAGTGTAGATTCATTGATTGTAATAAATGTACCACTCTGGTGGGGGATGTTGATAGTAGTGGTTGTTGATGGTGGAGGAAGCTATGCATGTTTGGGAACAAGAAGTATATGGGAACTCTGCACTTTCTGCTCAAGTCTGCTGTAAACCTAAAACTACTTTCAAAAATGAAGTGTATCTTTTAAAAAATATTTGTGTATTTTCTAATAGTTTGGAATTAAGTCTCCTTAAAGTTTGCTTTTTTATTTATTATCTCCCTTCATCCTAAAGGAACATAGGGTCCGAAGTATTTAGGTGGATAGGTCAATATTTTATGCCTTTCTCTTTTTAATTAATACATTTTATTTAGAGTAGTTTTTGGTTTACAGAGAAATTGATCAGAAAGTATACAGAGTTCCTTTATACTCCTCCCCACACATACACAGCTTTCACTAGTATCTTACATTAGTATGATACATATGTTACAATAAATGAACCAGTACTAATACATTATTATTAACTGAAGTCTGTAGTTTACATTAGGGTTCACTCTTTGCGATATATATTCTGTGGATTTTGATGAAACTATGATGATATGTATCCACTATTATAATATCATACAGAATAGTTCTATTGACCTAAAAAATCTCTTGTGCTCTAACCTGTTCTGTCCTGTTCCTCCCACCTTCCTCCTTCCTCACCCCAACCTCTGGCTTTTTACTGTCTATATTTTTGCCATTTCAGAATGT
This sequence comes from Pteropus medius, assembly GCF_902729225.1. Taxonomy (NCBI): domain Eukaryota; kingdom Metazoa; phylum Chordata; class Mammalia; order Chiroptera; family Pteropodidae; genus Pteropus; species Pteropus medius. The sequence continues at coordinate 4,786,427 of NW_024344370.1, read as the reverse complement.
CATATCGTTGGAATCACATAGCATGTAGTCTTTTTGCATTGACTTCTTTTACTTAGCAATATGTGTTTCTCTATGTCTTTTCATGGCTTGATAGCTCATTTCTTTTATCACATTTTTTTTTTTCTTTCTGACTTTTTAAATTTTATTTTATTATTAGTTTCAAGTACATAGTACATTGGTTAGACATTTATATAGTTTATAAAATGATCCCCTGATTGCTCTTTCTCTCCTCTGGTTCTACACCTAGCCATTACATTAATGCTAACTGCATTCCATATGCCCTGTTCCCCATCCCCGCGACCATCTATCAACTACCAATTTGTACTTTAACCCTTCACCCCTTTGTCCCAGTCCCCCAAACCCCTTCCCCTCTAGCAGTCACCAGATTATCCTCTATTTGATATCACATTTCTTTTTTTTCCATTCTATTGATATACCACTTTGTTTATCCATTCACCTATTGGAGTACATCTTGGTTGCTCTCAAGTTTCGACAATTATGAATAAAATTGCTATATACATCTGTGTGGAAGTTTTTCTGTGGACATAAGTTTTCACCTCCAGATAAACACCAGTAGATGTAATTGCTGGATCGTATGATAAGAGTATGTTTGGTTTTGTAGGAAACTGCCAAACTGTCTTCCAAAGTGGCTCTACCATATTACATTCCCACCCACAGTGAATGAGAGTTCCTCTTGCCACATCCTTACCGGCATTTGGTGTTATCAGTGTTTTAGGTTTTGGCTATTTTAATAGATATGTAGTGGTATCTTGATTTAATATACATTTCCCTGATAACATAGGATGTGAAGCATCTTTTCATCTGCTCATTTGCCATCTATATATCTTCTTTGATATCTGTTAAGATCTTTAGCCAATTCTTTAATTGGGCGTTTTTTTTTCTTATTGTTGAGTGTTAAGATTTCTTTGTATATTTTGGATAACAGTCCATTAGATGTGTGTTTTACAAGTATTTCATCCCAGTCTGTGGCTTGTCTTTTCATTCTTTTAACAGTGTTTTTGCAGAGTAGAAGTTTTTAATTTTAACAAAGTCCAATTTATCAAATTTTCTTCCATAGATTGTATTTTTAGTGTTGTATCTAAAAAGTCATTGCCATCCCAAAGGTCATCTAGGTTTTCTCCTGTGTTATTTTCTAAGAACTTTATAGTTTTGCATTTTACATTTAGGTCTATAATTCATTTTGAATTAATTTTTGTGAAAGATGTAAGATCTGTGTCTAAGTAACTTCCTGGGATTTTGTTCAGGATTGCACTGAGTCAATCTGTAGATCAAGTTGGGAAGAACTGACATTCTAATAATAATGAGTCTGGTCACTTATATGAATGTGGACTGTCTTTTCATTTAAGTCATCTTTGATTTCTTTAATCAGAATTTCATAGTTTTTCTTATATAGACCTTGCTCGAATTTTGTTAGATTAATGCCTGTGTATTTCATTTTTGAGGATGGTAATGTAAATGGTATTGTTTTAATTTCAAATATCAGTTGTTCATTGTTGGTATATAGGAAAGCAGTTGACTTTTGTATGTTAATCTTGTATCCTGTAACCTTGCTATAATTCTTTATTAGTTCCCAGAGTGTTTTTTTTGGTGGGGCGGGGGAGGAGGGAGGGAGTGATTCTTTGGGATTTTTCTGTATAGACAATCATCTGTGAACAGAGTTTTCTTCTTTCTCAATCTGTATATCTTTTATTTCTTTTTCTTTTTTTGTCTTATTGCATTAGCTAGACCTTCCGGTGTGATGTTGAATAGTTTCATGTTTTTTTGTATTTATGAAAACCTAATGTTTTCTCAGAGATGAGATGAAGTGTTTAATTTAGTGAATAGATAAAATATTTTTAAAGAAGTTTGGGTTGCTCCCAAAACATCAGTTTTACAGTGACTTATGAACTTTATCTATTCATTTCATAAAAAGCTTAGGTCTATCATTTATCAAATGTTTTAAGCTCTAGAGATATATCAGTGAATAAGACAGGAAAAGTTTCTGTCCCTAAGAATTCTATATTCTCTGTGAGGACTTAAAGTTAGTAATATTTATTGAAAGATATACTTTGTTTTTTGTATATTATCCTATATCATGCTCACTAACCAGGATAGAGATACTAAAACTTTCATATTGGGTACTGATTAAGCAGTGGAGAAAATGTTTATTGGATAAAGATATGGAATTTTGTCTGTATGTCTGAACTTGTACCTATAGCTATGTGTAGTTAGAGGATCCCTGGTCTGGATGTGAAGCTAAGTTGATGAGGCCCAGATTTTATTATTGTCGTTCTTACCAAACTCTGTTGGAGCTAAGTGCCAAATTCATGAGGGGAAAGAAACTTGCTTTTAGTTAACAAATCATCTTAAATTCAAGATGCAGTTAGAGTGCCGATTTCTTTTCCAAGGTTTTTTAATCTCTTTTGAGTCATGGAACTCTCATAGTCTGATGAAGCTGCAGTCCTTCTTTTCAGAAAAGTGTACCTGCATTTAATTTTATGAATTAAGAGATTCCAGTGAAGTCCATTCATGGACCCGTCAGGATTAAGAAGGAACCCCGCTGTAGTCAGAATCGCTGTAGTCAGAATCACAGTGAGAATTCAAGGAAGAAAAGTAAGGGATGTCAGTTTTTTAGGATTTTTAGTACAAGTGTGAGAGAATTTCTGGATACACATTTATTTTATAAACTAATACATTATGATTTAGATAAAAATCCTCGGGCTTTTGAAGGTAGCCTCATTATTAAGTAGTGTAAATGTAAAGATAGTTCACTGATAAAATGTTCAGAATTTCATAATTGGGAGGATAGAAAATGTCCCATAGATTGAAGGTACAGTGTTGGGGTGGGGGGAGGTTAATTAAAAATATGTTGGGTGTGCTTCTAAAAATCCAACTTTTTTTTGGGTAGGTGAGAACTAGAACAGTTGCTGAATGTGTAGCATTCTACTATATGTGGAAGAAATCTGAACGCTATGATTACTTTGCCCAACAGACAAGATTTGGAAAGAAACGATACAACCATCACCCTGGAGTTACGTAAGTACTGCAGGCTTGACTTCAGGAACTTTGATTTTTTAACTGTGATATGCAGTTATAAAATTATTGGGGTGTGTTTTTCAGGGACTATATGGATCGTTTGGTGGATGAAACAGAAGCTTTGGGTGGAACAGTAAATTCTTCAGCCTTAACTTCTAACCGACCTGAGCCTATTCCCGATCAACAGCTTAACATTCTCAACTCTTTCACTGCCAGTGACTTAACAGGTTAAATAGGCATATTTTTGTATTTTTTTCAGTTGGGCCAAAATTGTTTCCTGACATAGCATCGTTTACTTAAACTGTTTCTTTCTTTCTTTTTTTTTCTTTAGCTTTGACCAACAGTGTAGCAACCGGCTGCAATCCCACTGATGTGAGTTGTTTGGATGATAGCTTTCCTCCACTGGGCAGCACACCCCGAGGACAAGTAAATCATGTGCCTGTTGTAACGGAGGAGTTGCTCTCCCTGCCCAGCAGTGGGGAAAGTGATTGTTTTAATTTATTTGAGACTGGATTTTATCATTCAGAGCTCAACTCCATGAACATGTGCAGTGAAGAGTCAGAAAGACCAGCAAAGAGATTAAAAATGGGCATTGCTGTTCCTGAATCCTTTATGAATGAGGTTTCTGTAAATAATTTGGGTGTGGACTTTGAAAATCACACACATCACATCACCAGTGCCAAAATGGCTGTCTCTGTGGCTGACTTTGGCAGTTTGTCTGCCAATGAGACCAATGGTTTCATCAGTGCCCACGCTCTGCATCAGCATACCGCCCTCCACTCTGAGTGACACAAGTGAGGGGCCCGGAAACAGTGGGTGTGCAGTACCAGTAAACTTGAGGAAAGTATCAGGTTTGCTTAGTCTTTCACTGGAAGTTTGAACATTTTTCACTATGACATCAGTGATGTCAGTATGTATAGAACTATATCTTGATTTATCAAGAGTATTTTCATTTTTCAATCCATAAATGTGGAAATGAACTCAGCAGATTTGGGAACTAAGATTGAACTTTGTGGTGCAGCTTTAAGCTCTGCTTATCTCTTCCTCATCTCCCAATACCTCTTTCCCACTCCCTTCTTTTTCTATTTTCCATTCCCCACTGCCCTCACTCCCAGTTTTAAAACCTGTAGACAGAGGCCACCAACTCAAAACCAGCACAGATGTTCTGAACTGAACGGATGGCTTCTTTTCATGTAAATTCCTTTTGCCGTAATGGATGCAGTGGAATAACAATGTTTACAGGTACCGATCCTGATCCCTGCTAAATGTAGCATTTTTTTGGTTTTATTTTCTTAAATAAAAGCAGGGGTAGGTTTCTTTAAACTGCACAAACATGCAAAGATTTTTTTAAAATGGAAATTTCTCTCATGTTATTCAACTAGAGCACTTCAGTTTACAAAACAGCAAGTCCATCTTTATGGAAGCCAGCACGAGGAATTGTGTGCAAATTATGAAGACGCTTGCTTGGATCCTGTTTCAAAATACTAGACCAGGGCTACCTTATACAGAATCTGTCATTTTATCGTCAGAAGATTTTTGTGTAACTTCATTTATTGGCTAAAAATTTGGCAGTTTGAGATGTGGTATTCCAATGGGGTTTTGTCCACCATTGTCAAGATTGTAATTGTAAAAATCATACCAGTCATTGATAATTTAATTTATCCTGAGGCAGTTGACTGGCAGGGCACAGTCTACAAAGCCTAGGATGTTGCCACTCAATGGTTTACATTTTGAGACACCTCTTAAGTTGTTTGTAGCACTGCAGTTCAAAGTGTTAATATTTAGGAGGGAGTTCTAGATTGAACACATAATGCAGTAGAACCTTGAAGTATATTTAAACTCTTGTTTAGCTTGAACAGTTGGCAAGAAAAATGTGAGTTCCTATCTGAAATAGAATGGTACGTTACCACTTTAAGTTTTAAAAAGTGATAGATATTCAGATGCATCTCAAACTCACTTTTATTTTTGTTGCAAACATTGTGAATGAGAAACCATGGTCATAAACTTTGGCCATTTTTGCTCTATAGATATGCATCTTTAAGTTATAAGGTGAATTCAAACAATATGTAATACAGTATTAGGATGTAATAAGCTTTGCTTTTATATTTTAGTTAAAACAGTTTTACTTTTTTTTTTTTTGCACCGCCTTAATTAAAAATTTCAATTTTTTACTAGTCTTGCTTTGCAGAAAACACAAATGTTTGGCTGCATTGCTGATATTTGTAAGTATAAGTCACTTCAAGGTTGTGCTGATGAGTAGATAGATTGTAGTGACCTTAGTGACGGAAAGGGAGGGTATTTATTATACAAACTGTGAACTGCAATGACATCCTTAGTTTTGGATGATGTGTATTCTTGTTTTTCTTTGCAGCATTTTAATGAAGATTGCTTTGAAGTGTTTACGCAGTAGCACATTTAGTATAAAATTTAGTTTAGCACAGTGGACAAAAGTAGATAAATTAATAACTTAAAATCAGTTTCTAATTTATACATCTGAAGTCTAGCATTCCTGTATGCACACAGTAAATAATGGGTAGCCTGGGCTGTATGTTGCTTTCAGATATTTATCCAAGTTGTCAGCTTCTTATTGCTGTGATGTGCTAAACTTTGAACCTTACTCCTTTTGTTAAAAATCAGTACAACTTTATAATTTAGTAAGATACTGGCCATAATCTTTAATTGTTATAATTTTAATTTTCACTCTGGGTTTACAGGGGCTGGTCTGTATAAAATAATTTACACAAAGATGACTGAATGGTAATACCAGTTGCACTTAAATGAACATGCCCATTCTCAGTAGCTGATGCAGTAATATATTCAGTTTATCTATGCATTGCTGAGATCTTGATATAAGATGGAAACAGTGTTTCTTATCTAAAGTTTTGATTATCAGCAAGTCGAATGGACACTTTAGTTATTTAAGTAAAGTTTTTTGACCAAAATCCAGAAAATGATATGAGAGAAAAATAAATTCCGGCTAGTTAAAATAGATTTTTAAAATGCCAATCTGATTTTAGCCTCTTAGAGAGTGCTAACTAGCTGGTAACGTTTACTTTTAATTCCTTGTTAAAATGAGGCAATAATTTGCAAGATTTTTGTATATATGTGTAAATTCTTCATACCTTTTTAGATCTAATTCAATATTTTCTGACTGCTTCTGCCATGTATAATACCATTTTTGTGCATGCTTGATGTGACATTCATAAATTGTACCACTATGACTTTATCCATGTAAAATAGCTATTTATTGAATTTTCTTTTAAAAGCTGGATTTCCTGTTTTTTTCCCTCTTCGTTAAGCATCTTAACAAAGAATTTGTTACTGTTTATTAGAAGAATTGCGTTTGAGAGCATGAAAATAACTGATTTGCAATCATATGAAGAAACAATAATGCCTTTATTATCTAGTGTTAAGCACAATTCTTATAACAAACTGTGATAAATTCTTTTTGTTTTTTTTTTCCTTTGCTGCATTATTTTTGTATGAACAAACCAAAAATCCATGGTGAGCAGTTGCAGTGTTGGCTGATATATATTTTATGTACAGAAAATTTGAAGAGGACAGTAGATTCATTTAGAAGTGTAACTGGTGCTGTGATTATAGCAATACTTTACTTTTGTTAGTCGTATTTCATCTTTTTCATGCTAGCTTTTTAAATGTTCAGTTTTCCTCTTGTCATGGTCAACTGCTGAATTTACTTGAAGGATGTAGAATACTGTTTAAACAATACTAAAGTGTGTACAATTAGGTCAAAGAATTGTGCGGTGGTTTCCTTTTTAATTTTTAAAATTGAGGGTCATAAATATTTGAGAACGTCAGACCTTATAGAGCATAGTGATACTATTTAATTTAACCAAAGTCTCTAGTAAATATTTCAACTTTGAATGTAAACTAATGAATAAACCTGACCACCAAGGAGATTGTTTGCCCAGAGTTTCAAAGCACATTGTCTACAAATGGAAATTGAAATAATTTATAAAAATATTGACATTACTATGTTTTTTAAAAAGTTCTTAATTTTTTCACTAAAAGGAGGAAACTATTAGTTTTATTGTTAAATATGGTAGATATTAAAATACCTCTTAGATAACCAATGATTACAACGGTCCCAGTTTGAAATAAGTACCCTGTATGAGATTAATTAGTGACAATCAGAACAAGTTTTAGTATCAGATGTTCAAGAGGAAGTTGCTATTGTTGCATTGATTTTAATATTTGTACATAAACACTGATTTTTTTGAGCATTATTTTGTATTTGTTGTACTTTAATACCTGGTGTACAGTTCCAGAAATAAAAATCTGGAAATCTTTTTTTTTTTCTTGGTTCGTGTGAATATGTGCCACCAATAGATTTTTATTTAATGAATTTTAAGTTATAACACATGGGTAGATATTTAACCACTACTAAATTGGGTTTAGATGTAGTAAATATTTGATAGGTAAATAATAAAGTTGGTACATAAAATGTTTTCTCTAAATCCTCTATATTTCCATTTAAAATAAAATGGTAACTATCCCAAAGTGAGGATTATACTTTCCAATTTAATTCAGGAAATATTTATTGACTGTCTTTATGTTTCAAACACCATGCTAGGTAACTATGTCTTTTAGGAAGACATGGTATCTGCATTCTGATCATACATTTCTTGACAGACTATATGGTAAACTAGTCTTACCTATAATATTCATAATTTAGTAGACACTAGAAATATCTTCCCTAAGCCTTCATGTTTTCAAGCTGAAGTTCTTTTAGTCTATTTTCACAAGTTTGTCCCCATATTTCATTTGCTTTTACCAGAGCTTTCTCTGTCTAGTATCATTCTTAGTATGCAGTGATCAGATTGCATATGATGTCCAGATTTTGTATAAGGACAAGAAGAGGATAAAATGAAAACAGACACCTGGATTGTTTGGTTACTTGTCTAAAACCACATTCTTTATTCACAGACACCAAAGAGCCTAGATGTGCAGGGGTCTGTGGTAGACATATATATAAGTGCCTTCAGCGGGGGGGGATTTTCGAATGCAGCCAAGAGTGGAGCTAAATGTTATGTGAGAGCTGCATAGTATTTCAGGCTTTTAGGGGTAGAAGGAGACCCTTGTAGGAGCAGTCTCTCTAGTGACTTCTAGACCTTACCCATTTTGGCCATAGCTTCCATCAGTGGTATGCTTTTTGAGTCTGTTGCTTCTGTGACTTCTCAAAGGCCTCATAGTATCTGTAAATTGGACATTTCATTATATACACTTGTAAGTTAAACTAGTCCTCGGGACATAGCACTGTTTACCATTTCCCATCCAGGTGATTGCTAATCTTCATCTATTTTTGTGTGTTGGTTCTCTGATAAAACAGTGTCCAGGGCACTTGATTCATGGTTCTAGACTGGAAATGCTCACATATTTCTAGGATTAATGAACTAGCTAATGTTCATTTTAGAGAGCCTGTACTCTGTACTGTACTCTTCTGTACCTCAATTTTGATGAGTTTTTATGGAGGTAAAGCCAGTGACTGCCACAAAGTTATTTACTGGTGTAGAATTCATAAAAGCATTTCTTCATGTCACAAATGAAATCAGCTATTTATAAATCTAAAAAACTAGTAAAAAGATGTTCTATTTTTTATTTCCAAAAAATACCTTTCCAGACCAGACCAAGTTGTGGTACGCAAGCTTTACACTCCCTCTTTGAGCGTTTTATGAGCAGGAACCATGTTTTATTCTTTGAATCTCCGGGGACCTTTCACGTATTAGGTAGGTATTCACTAAATATTTGATAGCATATATTACTCTTAAGCTAATGGTGACTTTTTCACCAATTATGACAAAAGTTTTTTAAAAAGATAAAAACAATCTAGAATGAACTGTTAACATTTTACCATATTTGATCTCTGTATGTGTATTTTTTTTTTTTCCTGAACTATTTTTAGTCATTGGCATTGTAACAGTTCATTCCTAAATGGTTCAGCTCTCCTAATATGTCCACAGGAGTTAGTTTCCACATTTTACATAAAATTCTGGCTAACAGGATCTTGATCAAGTAGATTGGCTCTTTTACAAGATGAATCTCTCCTAGTTTCTTAGGATCTTGACACAAAAGACAAATGAGTCTGAGAAAAATAATCAGAGAAGCTCTAATGGATGTATGTGTATATACATGATAAATGCTAGAGAGAAAAAGAAGAGAAATGGAATGGGGAGTTTCAGGGGTGGCAGTTGGGGATTGTCAATTTCAATAGAGTGGTTAGGCAAGGTAAAGGAGGGACTGAGTTAATATGGCTATCTGCGGAGAAGATCTTTGTAGGCAGAGAGCTAGTGCTAAAGTCCTGAGGTGGGAGTATGCATGGCAGGTTCAAGGAGTGGCAAGGAGGCAGGTATGACTGGTAGAGTGAGCAAGAGAGAAGTTCAGAGGTAGTGAGCAGCTAGATTATGTATGTGAGGGACTTCAGCATATATTCCAGGATAGTAGAGATGGGTCAAGATCTGACTTAAAAGAATCAATCTTGGTGATCTGTTTTGTAAAGGGAGCAGGAGGCTATTAAAATTTCAATAAGTTAAATAAAAAACTGTTAGTGTAGCAGCGAAGGTGGTTAGAATCTGGTTAAACAGGTTCCATGTTAGGATTTGAGGAGCCCAATAAAAAACACCCTCTTCCTTATCCAAGTTTAGAACTGAGAATCGGATGCAGGAGTCAAGTCAGTGAATATCAAAGTAATTATTACTAATAAAACTCTCCTGAGAAGGTGACTTCAGAGCTGTGGCCAACTTGGCTTACTAATACACCTCTAGACTCTCTCCATCATTGGCTCGGCTGACTACAGCCTACTCCTTGCACAGGGCAGCCTAGGACACATTCTCTGCAGGCAGAGTCCACAGAGAAGGAACTAAAGGGGTCTGGGCCACGGGTGTCTAGTTCTTCTCCAGAGGTAATCTTAGAAAATCAATCTCCCTCCAGTGGGCGGAGAGAGAGGTCAGGAGCATTATTAATGGAAGCCTTCCACATGGAAACAAGAGAAATGGGTAATAGGTATTCTGCCCACCACCACTATCTTTTAACTATATTCCCATGCCAAAACAATCTAACATTCTGTTTTAAACTGTATGAGTGTAAATGTTCAAATAGAGAAAATAGTATAATGACCCCCTATTTCTCCCTTACCAGCTAAAACAATATTTAAACATACACAAGCTCACTAATGGTACGTACACCCAGTTAACTCATGGTAACACCAAATATTTTTGGATTTAGTTTATTCTGCAAAAATGAAGCTTTTACAGAAGTTCATATACATCAACAGTACAAGAATTGCTGATGACCTTGCTAAAATTATATAAACCACCAGAGACATATAAAAAACATTGAAATTTAAGTTCAGGCAGTACTTTTTAATTTAATAAACTGTATTTTGGTGAAAACCAAATAAAATTGGAATTGCATTACACATTTAAAATTGGAATGAAGCAAATAGCTTTATCATGGAATTGAAACAAATATCAAAAAAAAAACACATCCCACTCCAATTAGGTCTCAAAATATTTCTTCTATAGGTGGAACTCAGAAATAATTAACAAAAAACATTTATACTTAGCAATAGCTGAATAAAAAACCTAATTTTTAATAGAGTCAGCTGACAATTGTATAATAATTTGAAAAAAGCTCTTCTCCTTGTTTGATGTCCCTGAGTGCGACAAGAACAACACATCGAAGTGGGCTGAAAACAAAAAGAAAAATATACAAAAGTTAGAAGTATTAACAGACACCAGCTCATATTTTTAATTTAACAATTATGGGTTTTATAGATGTCATTTTATTCTTATTCTTTACCATCATCTTAGTTTATGCATTTCATTTCCATGAGGAAATTGTTTTTATCCCTGATGAAGGTCTTTTAAAGTAGAGTAGGCCTACTCTATATCATTTTAAGAGACCATAAATCAACAAGTTTATACAACTGCCACTTCTGAACATGTTTCTATGCTCAAGTCCTCAAAACTGGTATCACAAAAAGCATTTAAAAATTATATTCTTTATAGTTTAACATTTTAAAATTAATTTGTATCTTTGTAGTCTGCAAAGCTGGAAACATTACTTAAAATTAATGAGTTAAAAAATACTTTTTATGGATACAGCAAGATGTTTAACCTTCAAAGTTCCTATAAATTTAACTTTTCCTGACCTTGTTGAATACTAGTGACATTATGCACCAGAATATATGGCTAAAAAACCTAATTGTTAAACACACACATATATAGAGAAATGTTACCAAGTTTTAAGTACAGGGAATAGTTTAACTTTAAAGTATCATTCATTTTAAAAGGACAATTTAATAGGACCCATACAAAATAAGTTTGCCAGTTAATAGCAACTCAGTGAAATGATATAAAGGTTGTATCTTCCTACAAAATTGTCATATTTAAAATTGCTACTTGAGTATTCTCAGTAGATTACACTTACTGGACAGAAAATTAAATGTTACATTAAAAATGTGTATCTTCTGAATATTTCTTTTTTCGCTTTTTTTTTAAAGTTTAATTTTTTTAATTTAGGTATAGTTGGTATACTCCCTTTCTTTCACTGCTAAGGTTCCAAATCTAATAGTGAAATGGGCAAAAGAAATAATAGTATAATTTGGCCTCTTTCTTCAACTGGGTGCTCTCATGTGAGGTGAGGAACATGATCCTTAAAATAAAGTAAAAATGTTTTTTGAGGATTTTGTAGATAGGAAAAAAAACAATAGAATTACTTGAAAAAAAACTTTCAAGGTTGATATTTATAAAAGTACCACCTAAAATAAAAAATGGCAATAATAACCAGAATGAACTAATAAGCTAATGCAAGATTTTTATTTTTAAATAAGTCTACATTAATGCATTAGGTGTGATTACATAAAAATCTAAGTTATAATTTTTCACTAAAAAAAGTTACCCCAAATTCTACATAGCTTTTTTTAAGACAATATATTTTTTAAAGAATAGAATAAGATAGGAAAAGCTCTTCTAGAAAGCTCTTCTAGAAGACTAACCTTTCTTTATCAAAGCTGTAGGCAATGTTTGGAAGATACTGCTTCAGTTCTATAGGGAAAACTGCAGGTACATCAAATTCCTGGTAACAGACATTAGCAGGTCTGTCTAGAAATGAGGATATAATTTTTAGAAATAGAACCATTTTACAAGGTCATAGAAAATAATTATGACAATGTATAGTTTTTAGAATTATCAGAACATGCTCAAATTAATAACTGCTATTATGTTCCAGGCACTGCTAGGTTATACACACACACATGTATATGTGTATGTTTATTTATTTTTTAAAGATCAGGAAATAGGTTCTGAAATTAAGTAGAGGAGTCAGGCTTCAAGTTCATATCTCCCTAATACCAAAGCCTATGCTAAATGTAGCCAGATATACTTATGGGAAAGTCAAGCCCCAGAGAAGGTAAGTGACTCAAACTTAGCAACAGAGAGGGCATACCAGTCTACTGTTTATAAGGCTGTATTGAGGCACACACAAAACAATCTCTAAATTAAATATTAAAAAATGATAATGATCAAAAGGGCAGTTCAATTGCCTATATTTACTACAAAACCAGAAAATAGTAAATTGAAGAATTCCAATTAATGTATGTCATTATTTCCCAAAATTCTCTCTTTGCGGATGCCTTTAAAAGTAATAGTTTACTTAAGGGCTTCAAATAGCTGAGATATTAAACCTGATTGCCTCTGGTTTAATATCTCAGTTATATGGCAAAGGAAGAGAATTATTACTGCTTTATTTATATCTTTTTCACAGTCCTATGGTGCCAACTTACCATTTGAACAATTGTTGACATATTGTCCTACAGCCAGTGGATTATGAAATTCTGATGTTAGCCATGTACTATCACTCATTTTTAAAGGGCCAAGTCGATCCCTCCCATTGCAAGATCTGAAAGATGTGAAAGCATCAGCTAAGGGACTGTTCTTCAGTATCTTAAAATTCAAAAATTCAAAATTAACCCTACAACTGAAAAAGTGCAATTTCTTTTTAAAAACTTTAATCAACAGGACAACTAAGGTTAGTGGTCATAGTCATGGTGGTGTAGTTCTGTCTCCTATAATTAAATTTGAACATGGCACCGACTTACCTGAACACGACTTTTGATATTCCTTTGTCATTTCCATCAATGAGTACCCCATCCAAGCATCTAAAAATAAATGGATTTCCAATGGACTGGAAAAAGATTGGCTCATATTTCTGATATACTGTACCTATGATACAACAAGACAAAGAACAACATATAAAAATCATAAACACGATAAGGGCCTTTTTCTGCAACATAAACATAACATGGAAGAATGTTTTAATTTCTCTACCTTTTTCTAATATTTCGCATCCAATCTAGATCATCACATTTTGTTTGGCTACTTTACTCCCTAAAGATTACCCAATAGCAGATGGAGCACAGAACCCATTTGTCTACACAGACGAAAAAAGTATGACTTGGTTAACAAATATGTGAACATGCTTCAGGCTCAGTTTTACAAAGTTTGTGTGTGTGTGTGTGTGTGTGTGTGTGTGTGTGTGTTTTAAGTGAAATGTGATTTGACATCAGAGTCTTTTAAGAAGGTATTTTGTTGATAACCAATTAAATAATGTAAACATGGGAATAGATGAGTTTGACATTCAGGTGGTTTTTCCTTTCACAGGCAGTGGAGGTAAGAAAATATTTACTGGGTGCTTCTTATGTTTCAGGCATGTTAAACTTTAAATTTATTTTAATATTTGTTGCTAGCTTTTTCTATTTATTCTTTACAGAGTTGTGTAGAAATTGAGACTCCCTTGCTTGGGGACAAAAATTAGAAAATAGAAGGACTTTTTTAAAACATAGGTGTTTCTGACTCAAATATCCACATATATTTTCCACTACACCAAATAATGTTAGTTTAACAACATATTCTACTGAGCATTCTAGTCAATGATCTTTTGCGAAGCTGCTTTACTTTCAGAGTGTAGAAATAGCAGAAAGGTCTTAAATTCTCTTTCATGTTTTAACTCATACCATTTTCATGTTTCAACCCATATCTTCAGTTATCAATTATCTAAGCCAAACTTATTCTCTAGTGCTTTCTAACTCTGATCAAAGTAGGCCATACTATATTCTCCTAAACATTGACTAGAAAATTTTCCTTGAAAAGAAAAATGCATTTATATAATAATTTCTAACACATAATTACAAACAGTTAATTTCGAAACCAAGATTTAAAAATCTATGGAAATCTGAGTTTCCAACTCAACTTCTTACTCTAAAGATTACAAGGTTAGGTATTTTTTATTTTTGAACTTGTATTTATAGGTATATAAGAAACTCTTGGCAAAGTACTAATTGTGCCATTACCAGGATACATAGATACAACCGCGCCTTTTGGTACCAATCCTTTAGTAACGAAGACACCTTTTCCAGCAGAAATCAATGAGCTAGTTGCTTGGGCAACACTGAAACCCAGTGTCTTATAAAGAATTTCTTCTGGTTTAAAGATACTTTGCTGATGATGTCTGTATTCAAGCAGTTTCACCCTTGGATGTTGAACTGACAGTAGGTCTTGGTATTTTGATTTAACAGGTTCTGGAAGCATAGTCAAGATATCTGATTGTTTATTGAAATCATTTATGAATAGAGCCTGGAAAACTTTCAGTAATGTTCCTAGGACATCTTCATCTGAGATAACTTTGTCTTTGGATTCCTCTGGAACATATCGGAGGGTCCTGAAAATGGGAAAAGTTTCTATTCACTACACTTTAACTGTTAAAAGCCAGACTGTCTTAATCCCTTGTGGGTTACTGGCCTTAACGAAGATTGTTCTCACATGTGTGATGGGCAGAAAGTTGTAAAAGAGTAGTTTGGACTAGTTACCTAACTTCCAACAATACCTACACAAGTTAAAAACAGCAAATATTTATGAAGGGCACAAATGCTGTTGGGTTCTTACATTGATTACATCATTTTTCCAGAAAAGGAAACTGAGGCTTGGAGATATTAGGGAACTTGCCCAAGGTACTAAAGATGCTAAGTAAGAAAGCCAGAAGCAGAAACAATGGCTTTTTCTAGGCGTGTAGTTTCAAGTAAAAATTTAAGTTAACACTTTATCACATTCTTTCCTAGGAGTACTTAAATGATTGCATCACTTTTATTCCCGTAACGGTATTATTTTTACTTTTGAATAAAAGGAAGCAATTTCTGCCTCAAATTTTTATAGGTAATTATGCGTTTGAATTCACGTTTCCGTAGTATGAAACTGTGGGAAAACTCTTTGGTTATTAATTGGCCTTTGTCGGAGCTAGCCTGCCTATTTGAGTTTTATGTGTACTCTTCCAGATCACTAGCATGCCACTTACTAAAGCCGGCAGTAATACTGATCCCATCGTCACCCACTCAGCTAGCTTCCTTAATTCAGACCCAACACTTTGATGTGCATTTAGTGGCTTTTTGTTCGTTTTTATGCGTCAGCTACTTCAAGCTGTTATCTTCACAGCGGGCAGGGTTGCTTTCACCATATACCACAGAGCTGTGAAGATAAATCTCGGTTTGGATTTTCTAAGGAATGTCAAGCTTCCAACTAACTATTCCTTGGTGTTGAGGAGATCACGCACCCTCCCACCGTAAACTTCTTTTTCAGAAGTTTCTTATTTTTGCCCAGACACAGGAGCCACGGCCAATCCGGACTGCAAAACGGACAATACATGCCACCGCCCGCGAGCAGCCACTCCATCGCAGACCTCGAAGCGCGGGGTACGATGGGTATAGGCCTCAGGCCCCGCCCCAGAGCTCCGCATCCCCACCAGGTCCCCGCCCTCCTCCGACTCCACCAGCCTCCGCATCCACCTCGCCTACCTCGGGCCCCGCCTGCCTTTGGCCCCGCCCACTCATAGCCTTCCCGCCTCAGACTCCACCCACCACGAGCCGGCCTGCCTCAGGCCTTGGGCCACCTGAAGCTCCGCCTGACCGAGGCTCCGTCTGCTTTAGACTCCATTCCCCTTCGGGCCAGCTGGCCTCTGGCCCAGAGGCCGCGGTGCCGGGGCGGAAGGAAGATGTCCCTGGTTCGGTCGCGTCGTCCTCTCACCTTGGGTTGTGCCCGAGGTTCAGCGCGATCCAGGGCACAAAGCGGTACTTGTAACGGCGCCACCGCTGCCACAGGCCCCGCAGCAGACGGCCGGGCATGGCTGTCCCGCGGCGCCGTGACGAGGACGGCGCGGGAGAGGTAGGTCGCGGTCTCGGGGCCGCCCAGGCCGGGGGAGGAGCAGAGGCCGGGTCGTCCCGCCCCTCCCCGCTCTCCGCCCTCAGTGTCAGGCTCCGAGTTTCTGGCATCCTTGGCTCCTCTCGCAGGTGGCCTCCGCGCTGCTCCTTTATTTACCCCAGCTCGCTGAACAGGTGCGTGGAGCTGACGGAAGCCTTCACAGTCCTTTTTCTTTCTCCATTTGTTCGTGTGTTCTTCCCCCCGCCCCACACACACTTAGGACAAGTGTAGACAACGCTTAGTTCCAGGAAGGGCAAACTTCAAGAATCCCTCAACTATCTTTAAGTCAACAAGTGTTTATTAAGAAATAAATGTGTTGGTGCCATTTCCTCAGGCTGGAAGGTCGGCTTTCCTATTTTTTGCCTGAGTCAGGGTGAATCCTACGTCTAAATCGAACAGGTCAGAGCTAGTGAAAATTCAGGTAAATGCAAGTGGGCTAAGGACATTTATTCTATTCCAGAAAGGAATAAAAGGAAAGAGAGAAAATTGCCAAAGTCTCGGTTTCACACTAATATTATACGATGTTGGCAAACTCTAAAGGCTCTGCCCTCAGATGCTGTGTTTGGTAAATTGCCATCCGTTTACCTTATTTGCTAAATGGAGTGAATTCAGTTCCAGGTTGTATTAATAAATGGCATTCAAAGAGAGTGATTTTTATGATCTCTAAACTTAAGAGGACCCAAAAGGAACGAGTTGAATCCTTACCTGTAGTTATATACTTACCTTTAAAAACAAACAAACTTTTTGTATATATTTCCAATGCCTTTTTATTTTTAATTTTTATCATATAGTTTAATCATCTTCAAGGTAGAAAGGACCATTTTGTCTAGACCTTATATACAGAGGTATAATTGATTTATAGTGTTATATTAGTTTCAGGTGTGCAATATGATTCAATATTTGTATATATTGTGAAATGATCACAATAAGTCTAACATCTATCACCATACATAGTTACAAATTTTTTTCTTGTGATAAGAACTTTTTAAGATTTACTCTCTTATCAACTTTTAAATACGCAGTGCAGTAGTATTAACTGTAGTCACCATGCTGCACATTACCTTAACAGGACTAATTAATTTTATAACTGGAGGTTTGTACCTTTTGACATTACCCATTTCACCCATCCTCACTTCTGGCAACCACCATTCTGTTCTGTGTATCTATGAGCCTGGTTTTTGTTTTTATTTGTTGTTTTTGATTCCACATATAAATGAAACTATATAGTATTTGTCTTTCTCCGTCTGACTTATTTCACTTAGCATAATGTCCTCAGGATCCATCCATGTTGTTACAAATGGCAGGATTTCCTTTTTTATGGCTAAATAATATTCTATTGTATGTTACATATAATATATAAATACATAAATATGTAAATGTATCCATGAATATATAACTATAATATCTTTATTCATTTATTAATCTTTGGACACAGGTTTTTTTTTTATATCTTGGCTATTGTAAATAATGCTGCAGTGAACATAGAGGTGCATATATCTTTTCATGTTAGTATTTTTGTTTTCTTTGAATAAATACCCAGAAGTGGAATTAGTTATAATTTTAATTTTTTGAGGAATCTTTATACTGATTTCCATAGAGACTGTACCAATTTACATTCCCGCCAACACTGCACAAGGGTTTTTTTCGTCATGTCCTCGTCAACACTTGTTATTGTCTTTTTGATAATAGCCATTCTAAGAGTTATGAGGTGCTATCTCATTATGGTTTTGATTCGAATGATTTGTGATGTTGAGCATTTTTTCATTTACCTGTATGTCTTTGTAAAAATGTCTATTCAGATCCTCTGCCCACTTTTTAAATCTGATTCTTTTTTTTTGCTATTGAATTCTATCAATTCTTTATATATTATAGATATTAACCCCTTATAATTTATATTATTTGCAAATATTTACTCCCATTCAGTAGGTTGCCTTTTTATCTTGTCAGTGGTTTCCTTTGCTGCCAGAAATTTTTTAGTTTGACATAGTCTCAGTTATTTATTTTTGCTTTAGTCGCCTTTACTGTTGGTGTCATATCAAAAAAATCATCGCCAAGACTGATGTCAAAGAGCTTACTGCTTGTGTTTTCTTCTAGGAGCTTTATGGTTGGTTTCTGGTTTTACATTCAAGTCCTTAATCCATTTTGAGTTTATTTTTGTGTATGATATAAGATAGTGATCCAGTTTCATTTTTTTGCATGTAACTGTCTAGTTTTCCCAACAGTATTTATTGGAGAGACTATTCTTACCCCATTGTTTATTCTTGGCTCTTTCATATGTCAAGTGACCAAATGTGTGTGGGTGTATTTCTGGACTCCCTATTTTGTTCCATTGATCTGTGCGTCTTTTTATGCCAATACTATTTTGATTACTGTAGCTTTGTAATATAGTTTGAAATCAGGGAGTGTGATGCTTCTAGCTTTGCTCTTTCTGAAGATTGCTTGGCTATTTGGGGTATTTTTTGGTTTCATACAATTTTTATGATCGTTTGTTCTATCTCTGTGAAAAATGCCATTGAAATTTTGATAGAGATTGCATTGAATATGTAGATTGTTTTGGGTAGTATGGACGTTTTAACAGTATTCTCTGTGAGCACAGACTATCTTTCCATTTCTTTGTGTCTTCTTCATTTTCTTTCATTATTGTATTACAGTTTTAAATGTACAGGTCTTTCACTTCCTTGGTTAAATTTCTTTTTAGGTATTTTCTTTTTGATGCAATTGTAATTAGGATTTTTAAAAGAAATTCTTCTGATAGATTACTAGTGTATAGAAACACAACAGACTTTTGTAAATTGATTTTGTATCCTGCAGCTTTACTGAATTTGTTTATTCTAATAATTTTTTGGTGGAACCTACAATTTTCTATATATAATATTTATATGTAATATTATGTCATCTGTACCTAGTAATAGTTTTACTTCTCCTTTCCAATTCAGCTGTCTTTTATTTCTTTTTATTTTCTAATTGCCCTGGCTAGGACTTTCAGTACTATGTTGAATTTAAATTTATGGCATTAAAATTACTTTTTAGTTATATAAGTAATTAATGAAAAGAACATTCTCCTTATAACAAATAGAAATATGGTAGATAAGGCTAAACTCTCCTTTAATCACACCTTATAACCTGTGCTTCCACCAATCCTGGTCCTTACCTCCTCTCAGAAGTTACTAGGCTGATGTGTTTTATGCCAGTCTCATTTCTGTGTATTTACATACCTGTGTATGTGCCTATAGAACATTAGAGAAATGTGTGTATGTGTTTTTAAAATACTATAAGTATCTGCAACTTCTTTTATTTATTCAAAAATATTTTTGAAGTCTCCCCATATTAGTTTGTAAAACTCTACTTCATTCTTCTGTCTATTTCTAAAGTTTCACTGTCAAGTTTAATATTTACTGTAATTTTTTGGTAGGTATACTTTATGGAGTTTGTCAAGAATTTTTCTCTTAAATTTTAAATGAACGATGACTTATCAAATGCTTTAATTTGCTATTTATTGAAATGATCACATATTTTCTCTCTGCTCTTCCTTTAATATAGTGAATTATAATGAGACTTCGTCAAATGTTGCATCATCCTTGGATTCCTGAGATAAGCCTACTCGGTTATGAGTAATGTTTTGGTCAAACCCTATAGATTTTTATATGCTTTTGTTGTCATATCACATTTATTTTGAAGTGCACTTTTAAATTTTCGGTCTTATGGCTTGTTTGTAGTTTACAGGTTTTGGTATTAGTCTCATGCTGACCTCAAAATGAGTTGAGAAGTGTTTCTTCTCTGCTTTCTAAAAAATAATATTTGCATAAGATTGGTATTATTCCTTTTTGAATGTTGATAGAAGAATTCACCAATAAAACCATCTGGGCTTGTTGTTTTCTTTGATAAGAATTCAGTTTGTTTTAAAGATGTAGGGCTGTTCAAAATTTCTGTTTTATCGTGTTTTGAGTTTGGTAAATTATATTTTTCATGGAATTTGTTCATCTAAGTTGTCAGATTTGTTGGCATAAAATCAATCATAAATATAGTCTTACTGTCCTCTTCATGTCTGTATGATCTATAGTGATAACCCCACTTTCATTCCTGATTTTGGTGATTTGTGTTCTCTTTTCTCTTCATCATTTTAACTATAGATTTTTTGGTCTTTTCAAAGAAACAGCTTTTGACTATTGATTTTCTCTGTTGTTTGTCTATTTTTTGTTTTATTGATTTCTGTTCTTTATTATTTTATATGTTCTACTCTGGGCAAGTTTGCTTTTCTTTTTCTAGCTTCTTAAAGTAGTACATCACTGTTTAAGACCTTTCTTTGTTCATGATCTAAGCCTTTAAAGTTATAAATTTCCTTTTAAGCATTATTTTAGTTGAATCCCAGGAATTTTGATAAGTTATATTTTCAAGATCTTCTTCAACTGAGAAGAGTTACAGGGGAATATCGGAGGTTCAGATGAGAAGATAAGATACAAGATAACTCATTGTGGGAAAGCCAACCTTGCAGGGAAATGCAAGAGGGAATTGCTGAGCTGTTTTGAGCGAACCTACCAATGTTTATCTGCTCCTAGGTAAGCAAGAAGGGGTACTCTTCCTTCTTTCCACCTTCAGAGGCGGGAGTTAAGATTTTCTCTCTGGAAAAAGACTAAGTTTATGTTGACAAACTAGCACATATCCAGATATTTAATGAAATCCTGGCATTATTTATTCACTCTTTTTAAGGGAAGGATCAGTAAATAACTTAGAGCTTTGACTTTGTCCAAGAAAGAAGTGTTTTTCAAACTATAAGCTGGAAGATAGGCTTACTTTGCATGAATTAGATGATACAGTTTTAGTCCCCTTGTTTCTTGAGTGAAATTTTAGTGTGTGTGTGTGTGTATGTGTGTGTGTGTGTGTGTGTGTGTATGTGTGTGTGTGTGTGTTTGTGTTGAGGAGGAGGGAGGTATAGGAAGTAAGAGACAGAACTTTGATTTCACAGTTCTTTGATGGAAGAGAGTATATTTAAAGATGGTGGGTATTCTGGAAGCTATTTGAATAGCTTCATTGTCTAAAGTGGGTAACATAACTGGCAAATATTTATTCACTCATAACTGTGTACAGCTTCAAAAGATTACCGTCAAGTTGGAAAAATATATAATTTAGGAAAACTAAATATTAATTACCAAAGAATTTCAGTGTGAATTACTGAAGTTTAGGAGTGTGTCAAAGATAAATAGGTAGAAGAGAGGTGGAAGGAAAGGGAAAGCATAAGCCACAGTTCTGAGTGTAGCCTGAGGATACCGTGGGTCCCTAGGACCTTTTTAGAGATCTGCAAGGTCAAAACTATTTTCATAATAGATCTAAGATGTTATTTGTCTTTATTTTGTCCCATTCTCTTACTAGGGTGTAGTGGAATTTTCTAGGGGGTTACATGATGTGTGATAAGACAGATTGAAATCAGAAGCTAAAACGAGAATCTAGCTGTCTTTTATTAAGTTGGAAATGAAATAGATTTGCAAAAATATAAAAAAATGCTATTTTTCTCACTACTTGGGGGGAGTTACCTACTTTTCATAAAGATGTTATCCGTTTTAACATGTAAAAGATTTTTAAATTGATTTAATGAATTAATAAGTAAATATTTTAAAATTTATGTTTTAATGTGATACACTATCAATAGATATAAACCACATAAACAAAAGCTTCTTGGAAACTTCATTTTTAAAAGTGTAATGGAGTCCGAAGACAAAAATGTTTGAGAATCAAGTGTTAGAACCACATATTGTTATGCAAAAGTTTGAGAAGGCAAGTATGTGACAAAGCATTTAATTGGACATTGACGTTAATGCCAACTCTATGAATTACAGTAGTATGTTGCATATTGATAAAATTAGACACAGCATATTTTGAAGTTATTTTGTGCTGTAGGACCTAAAAATATTGCATAAAAAGAAAAAAAAAATGGTCTCTGTTAGTCTTTGTGAAAATTAGCAAAAGCCACTTCTAATTCCAGCCACTTTATTGCCATCTAGTGGAAAATAATTATACTAAACACACAAATCTATTAGGACTGAGGCGTGAGTGATGCTCCATAGAGTTATGTAGTACACGGTTGTGGTAGCTTTGAGTATCAATTGGAAGATTCAGTGCCATTGGTAGTCAGCTGCTTCTCAGACCATATTATGACACCAAAAAGTTTGAGAACCACTGGCATGAGCAAAGGTGCTGAGATGGGATTGAACACAGTGGATTCAGAGAATGTAATGATCTGATTAGAGCAAAATTTACATTAGAAATAGTAGGAAAGAAAGTTTTTAGGCAGAGTAAGGTCAGATCGTTGGAAAATCTTGAGATTTGTGGTAGTAAGTGGTAGGTAGTTATTAAAGATCCTTAAGTAGAGCATTAGTATATAGAAATAGTTTGGGAAGCTCAGAACAGTGGTTGGTAGGATTGATGGCTGGATCGTGGTGGTGGGTAGGTGGATGGCTGAGTGGTGGGTGGATGGGTGGATGGGTGGATGGGTGGGTAGATGGATAGATGGATAGATGGATGATGGATAGATGGATGGGTGGGTGGGTGGATGGTCACCCAAGAGCAGGGTGGTTTTGAGAGCAGGAAACCAGGACATAAGGTATCAAGTATCTTGATATAGCCTCTTCTTGGTCGTGAGTGTCGGAAGGGGATAGAATAGGAATGTCCTGTTTGGTAAACATCAAATCTAGGTTTTAGACTGGAAAATGGAATTCTCAATGATTGCCTTGAGTTTTGTTTTTCAATTTTCTAAGAACTCTGAGTTAACTGCTCTATTCCTGAGAAAAAGGTGAGGTAAAGTCTGATTTTCAGATTTTTGGCAAAGTTCACACACTGTTAAGATCATCCTTTAATTAAAGAAAAGTTTTACTCTGCTGCCCTATTCTAGATCTTGTGTAGTTGCCTAAGTAATTCTTCCATTGGTTGTCAATTAGCATAGGCCACTGAAATACAGAAACAGCCTCAGGGAAGGAAAAAAGAAAAAAGCAAGAAAATTAAGGTAAAATGCAAAAAAAAAAAAAAAGAAGAAAAAGAAGATATTAGGCCAAACCAAAATATATACAAACTTAGAAATATTTTCCCAACTGTTTATCTTGAAAATTTCCAATCTATAGAAAAACATAACAAGCAACCATATATAGATTCACCAATTGTTAACATTTTGCAGTAATTCCCCCCGTATATACATATACATATATTTTTTCTTTTTGCATTTGAATATAAGTTCTAGACATCAGCTTCCCAAGAATGACATTTTCTCTTCCCAATACTATTATCGCATCTTTAAAAAATGAACATTAATTCAATATCGTGAATATACAGTCCATATTTAAATTTCTCTAATTTCAAAATTGCCTTCTTATAGCTTTTTGTTCTTTTCTTATTTGTTTTTTAAATTGAATCTAAGTTCACACATTGCATTTGGTCTATTTTAATCAAGTCTAATGTATGCCCTGCTTTCATTTATTTTTTATGACTTAAAATTTTTATGAAGAAACCAGGCTTGGTGTCTTGCATAATGTTCTTTTTTTTTCCCCCAGCAGAATAGCAGAAATTATTATTTTTTATTTTTACATTTTAGTTATTAAAAAATTTTCCCCATCTTTCAATCCCCCTTCCCTTTGGCAAGCATCCACTTATTCTCTATAGACGTATGGGTCTGTTTCTGTTTCGTTTAAAAAAATATTTTTTATTAAGGTATAGTTGGCATACAATATTTTATTAGCATTAGGTCTACAACATAGCGGTTTGACATTTATATACCTTATGATGTGGTCACCATACTAAGTCTAGTAAGCACCTATCACCATGTAAAGTTATTAAAATACTATGATTGTATTCCCTGTGGTTTACACTACATCATATGTGATTTATCTTTCTCTGTCTGACTTATTTCACTTAGCATAATATCCTCTAGGTCCATCCAGTTGTCTCAGACGGCAAAATTTCATTCTTCTTTATTGCTGAGTACTATTCCCTTGTATTTATATACCATGTTTTCTTTATTCATTATTTTATTGTTGGACACCTAGGTTGCTTCCCTATCTCAGCTATTGTAATTAATGCTATAATAAAAATAGGGGGGCCACGTTATCTTTTCAAATTAGATTTTTGTTTGTTTGTTTTCAGGAGTGGGATTGCTGGGTGGCATGGTAGTTCTAGTTTTAATTTTTTGAGGAACTTCCATACTGTTTTTCCATTGCGGCTACATCAATTTACATTCCTGCCAACAGTGCACGAGGGTTCCCTTTTTTCCACATCCTCGCCAAGATTTATTTGTTGACTTTCTGATAGTAGTCATTCTGACAGGTGTGAGGTGGTATCTAATTATGGTTTTGATTTGCATTTCCCTAATAATTATTGATGTTGAGCATCTTTTCATGTGTCTGTTGGCCATCTGAATATCTTCTTGGAAGAAATGTCTATTCATGTCCTCTGCCCACTTTTTTAATAGGATTGTTTGGTTTTTATATGTTGAATTATAAGAGTTCCTTGTATATTTTGGATATCAATCCCTAATCAAATATATCATTTGTGAATATCTCCCCTGATTCAGTAGGTTGTCTTTTCATTTTTTTGATGATTTCCTTTGCTGTGCAAAAGCTTTTTAGTTTGATATAGTCTCATTTGTTTAATTTTGCTTTTGTTCCCCTTGCCTTAGGAGACAGCCCAAGAGATATTGCTAAGACCGATGTCAGAATTTGTCTGTATTTTCTTTTAGCAGTTACATAGTTTCAGGTCTTACATTTAAATCTTTAATTCACTTTTAGTTTATTTTTGTATATGGTGTAAGAGAGTGGTCAAGCTTAATTTTTTTTGCATGTATCTGTCCAGTTTTCCCAACACCATTTATTGAAGAGACTGCCCTTTTCTCATTGAGTATTCTTTGCTCCCTTGCCAAATATTAGTTGACTTTATATGTGAAGTTTTATTTCTGGGCTTTTGATTCTGTTCCATTGATCTGTGTCTTTTTTTTTTTTTTTTTTGCCATTATCATACCATTTTGGTTACTAAATCTTTGTAGTACAGTTTGAAATCAGGAAGTGGGATGCTTCCAGCTTTGTTCCTTCTCAAGATTGTTTTGGCTATTAGGGGTCTTCTGTGGTTCCATACAAATTTTAGGATTGTTTTTTCTATTTCTGTGAAAAATGTTACTGGAATTTTGATAGAGATTGCATTAAATGTATAGATGGCTTTGGATAGTATGGACATTTTAACAATATCCTTTTCCATGAACACTGAATATCTTTCTATTTATTTGAGCCTAAGTGTTTTTCATCAAAATTTGTTTTCATTGTACAGATCTTTCACCTCCTTAAATGTATTCCTAAGTATCTTATTTTTGATGCTATTGTGAATGAGATTGTTTTCTTTCTTCCTTTTTCAGTTATTTTATTGTTAAGAGTATAGAAATGCACCTGATTCCTATGTGTTGATTTTGTATCCTGCAACTTTACTGAATTCATTGATTAGTTCTAACAGGTTTTTGATGGCCTTTAGGAGTTTCTGTATATAAGATAATATCATTCGCAAAGATAGTTTTACCTCTTCCTTTCTGACTTGGATGGCTTTTGTATCTTTTTCTCATCTAATTGTTCTGGCTAAGACTTCCAGTACTACGTTGAATAGGAGTGGTGTGACTGGGCGCCCTTGATTGTTCCTGATCTTAGAGGAAAAACTTTCAACTTTTCACTGTTGAGTATGATGTTAGTTGTGGGTTTGTCATATTATGTTGAGGTATGTTCCATTTATACACAAATTATTGTGAGTTTTTATCATGACAGGATGTGTTGTATCATGACAGCATTTGTCAAATACTTTTCTGCATCAATTAAGATGATCATATTATTGTTATCTTTTGTTAATATGGTATATGACATTTGTTGATTTGCATATGTTGAACCTTGTATCCCAGGAATATATTCACTTGATCATGGTGTATGATCCTTATAATGTGCTGTTGAATTTGGTTTGCTAATATTTTATTGAGAAGTTTTGCATTTATATTCATCAGGTATATTGGCCTGTAGTTTTCTTTTTTTTTTTTTAATTCTCTCTCTCCGCCTCCCCCACCCGCCGCCACTTCCACCCCTGGTTGCCATCTCCCCTTAAGAACTGGATCTCTGAAGGCGGGGTGTCTCCTCCCATGCGCTCCGGGCCTGGGCGAACAGTGTTAGGTTAATGGAGAGCACAGATCACAGATTTGGCACCTACCTTCACCTGCTGCCTGGGTGGGGGCAGGGCTCAACAAAGGAATATTGGCACCTGCCAGCACTTCCGTCCCTGGAAAGAGCTGCCCCAACTCATCCTCCTCCAGCCCTTGCCCTGAGATTAGTCAGTTCAGTTCCTCCTTGTATGTCCCTGGCCCAATTGGAGCTACTGCCCTTGTCCTGGAGCCAGAATGAGTTTGTGAGCAAGTGTCTGTGCATTAGCTCTTTAAGAGCAGCTTGTCTGTCTCCCACAACCCTATCTCTCTGGTACACAGTCCATGCTGGTTTTCACAGCTAAATATTATGGGGACTCCTCTTAAGTACTTGTGCCCTTGGCTGGGGAGCCTAGTGTGGGGCTGGGACCCCTCACTCTTCAGGGGTGACCTCCACAATGGAAATATCCCTTCTGATATTTGATCTCACCACACTTGGTGTGGGACTGCCTTTTCTGCATCTCTGCTCCTCCTACCAGTTAGCTACAGGACTTCTGTTCAGCTAGCCTTCAGATTGTTCTCAATGATGGCTGTTCTATAATTTGTTGTAATTCTTATGTGATTGTAGGAGGAGGTAAGCACTCCGCCATCTTAATCAGAAGTTGCCTGGACTCTCCTCATAATTTCTTTTCTGGATACTGCAATTGTCTTCTGACTTCCTCTCTGCTTCTTGTACTACCCTATTTGCTTCTTGCTTCAAGATGCTGCTAGAGTGATTTTTATGAAATAAAAATATGATTATGCCACTCCCTGTGAAAGATTTTTCAGTATCGCACCATACCTCATTATTTCTCTTCCTTTCCTTTTCACCCTTGTTAGAACCCTTATCTTCTCAGTATGTCTGCACAGATGTTGAAAATTTCATTTAGCAAATTGACTGTAAAGGAAAATAGCAATTATCTCAAAAATAAAGTCCTACATAATAGAAATGTCAGTATTGTGTGAAGAGAACTTTGGGTCATGAAGACTTTGCCTCATAGCTTAGCCTAGTGATATTTTGCTAAAATGACAAAAGTGTACATTTTAGCAAAAATATCCAGAGCCTATTTAAAAGATGTACATTTTAAATCAAATTACACAGAAGTTTTAAAACAGATGTAGAGACACAAAATGGCTTCTGAACTCAGTCATTCAGTGACATTTCTTACCTTACAGGATTGAATCATCTAGATTTTGATTGTTTAATCATGCGAGAAACAACTACTGAGCAGAAAAATGAAGGATGAAGGTGGAACACGCACAACCACAAATACCATCTAAGACTATAAAACTGGGGCAGGCCTAGTAAGTTCCCTGGTATGCCTTGAATTGCAGCCTGATTGACACTGCTTTTCCTCATTTGTAAAATGGAGTATAATCACTGTTTCAAAGTACTGACAAACAGTAGCAGGTGAATGAATCTTCTCCTTCCCAACAATTTAACAAAGAGGACAGATTTTTTTTTAATACCTTATTATATAAAGAGTTACATGAACAGAAGCAATTAAGTTTAATGTGTGCTCAGAACAGTGGCAGTGTTTATGAGAAAGTATATAGCATAGAGAAGGTCAAGGAAGAACTAAGGAATGGTTCTAGATTGATTGAGCTTGAAGAAACATGACAACTAAGAGCAACACGTGATCTTGGTTTGGATCCTTTTGTTATAAAGGACATACCTGGGCAGCTGGCCAAACCTGAGTGGGGCCTTTGGGTAAAGGGTATATGAGAGTTCTTTGTGGTGTTCTTACAACTTTTTTGTAAGTATGAAATTATTTCAAAATAAGTAAAAGTAACAACCTTTGTTCAAAAACTTTTATTTACTATAAAGACAAAACACCAAAATAGGTACAAATACTATAAAATTGGTTCAATGGGGTAAAAATTTTAATTAAAATATCAATATATTTAAAATAACAAAGGATATATTTAAGCCAAATTTTCTTAACCCAGAGATTTTTTTTTTTTTGTAACATTTGCTTACACAGTAAGGTGCTAATAGAAGTTAGCCCTTAAGCCCTGGAAGTCTTAGGAATCAGCAAATATAATTTCATTGTGAAAGTGAACTTTGGTAGAAGAAAAATCTATAGGACACCTGAGGTAGTAGAAACTGGAATAAACAGCAGTAGACATTATTTACAACTTGAGTACCAAATAACATTAAGAACACAAAAATAATTACACAATACAATTTTCAGTCCAGCTTTGATCCAAAGAAAATAAGAATATTACATCACATTTGCATTGAAAACAAAACAAAAAAAACAAAACACCACAATTACCAGCAAGCTGAGGGAACTGCAAACAAACTCAAACAATGGATTTTGACATCTAGAGGCTATTTGAGTTTGAAATGTGGTGGGCATGGTGATCTACAAAGTAATACTGATTAGCTGAGGTTCCTCAGTTTATACAGTTTACATTTCTGTCAGACAGTATTAATCTGACCAATGATCTTCCAGTACATAAAATGGCAAGAGTGCATCCTTTAAAGCTTGCACATGAGAGACTTGGAAACAATCTTATTAGAACTGTGATAATTCTAAGTAGTCAGAAAAAAAAAGAAAATAGAAAGTCAAGTACAACACATGTAGAGCTACCAAACTTCACATTTCGGTACTATTTTTAACTCTTCAAATATTGCCAATCTTCCAAACACAGGAATGTAAAATTTCACTAAGAAACACATTCACATTAAAGAAAAACTGCTTTTTAAAAAATTATATGCAATATATCCCTGTAAACTTGAAACATTTTCTAATTTGTGTTGTACATTTAAAATGTACTCTATATAGCTTATTTAGTTTATCCTGAGTCTTTGAAATAACCAATTCTATTTCATTCTGCAACAATTCATCTGGCTTCTGAAGAGTTAAAACTTAACATCTCAAAAAGTTGTATTAAATAATCAGTACTTGATTTAAAAGACTCAAAAAAAAAAAAAGGGATAAAAGAGCTGCCATTTTCCTTCAGGAGTCCATGCATTTGAATTCATTTCAGATGAAAACTATTAATTAGATAATTGTGCAAAATCAAAGGAATTAGTAAATGAAATGCACTTTTTAATTTCTGAACACATTTTCCAAGTTCAAAGCAAATTTATTGTTTAAAAATACTATTACTCATTGGTAGTTGAATAATTAAGTTAACTTTAAGTATCAGCCAGGCCGACTGTAAATAGATAATGCATGGCAGAAGGAAAATAGCAGTTACATGTTATTATCAGTTACATGTGGTGATGATGAACGATGAATTGTTACATACAGAGTAAGACTTAAATGGTGTGAAGTTTCCTACAAAAGAAACCAATACATTAAAAATTCAAATAAATTTCAAGGTAATCTTGATCTTGGTTGTGAGCTGCATCACAGAGAATACTTGATTTTCACTTAATTTATATTTAACCTGCACGAGAAAAGCAGTAACTGACTCAATGAAGGTAGTATTAAATTCCAATTTTAAAAACAAACAAAATTCTGTATTTAAAAAAAACTCTTGCAATAGCAAGATATTTAATAAACTCTAGTTCACATCTAGTTCTTTTTTTTCTGATTTGAAAAGCTCACCTCTCCCTGAATATTAAAAATGAAGGTGAAATGAAAATATAGAACCATAATTTCCAAAAACGAAATGAATGGGCCAACAGTAAAATGCACGACGAACCACAATTGCCCAGGCATTAAAAAAAATAAAGGTCAACTGTGGATCATAAAGAAGTTATCAACTTTTAAAAATATATTTATTTACTGCTACTTATAGCATATTCTGACCTAGAAGAGGCAGATACTGATTTTCATAACCAGTGACAAAAAAATTGAACGGAATTGCAGAACCCTCTGCTTGTGATCACAATATGAAATGGAAGAATAATTGAAACATTAAAATAGATCCTGAGCCCCTCAGCTGCTAATATTGCTGAAAAAGTGCTCCAAAAGATAAAATAATTATGCTTCTGTTTATTAGTCATGCAAACTTCATTCCTGTTCACCTAGGGCCAGTTCTTTGAAAGGCACGGTTTACAGTTTCTGCACAAATCGTGGACTTTTGCATACCAAGCTTAGGTACAGAGCATGATTTGTCAATCACATACTTAGGTAGGGTTCCTCACTGGTCTCGTTCATAGCTGTTCAGTGGCACAAAGGCCAGTGTGGTTCCCCACAAAAGTTCTCTTATTGAGCATCCTGTCTCCATTATAGTTTATCTGTATAATTGGCTACCATGTAGTACGGAAGACCGGATGCTTCAGTAGCTCTCTCGACGGAGGTCTGTCCTGAGGTTGAAGTTCTAAACAACGAAGAGCCACATCTCGTAAACCGGGAGACAAATGTGAAGGGATGGATGGAGCAGTAGTTGCACTAGCAATCTGTAGGAGAAACACCAAAATGTTGAAGCTTTCTACAACTGGAACCTTTGATATAGAAGTACAAGTGCATATATTTCATAATCTCTACATATGCATCTGTGCATAGAAAACAGAAACTGAAGCAGAAGTGAGTGCACTTTTTGCTAATGAGGAGTCTATGGAAAAATTCACCCATTCAACGGGAGGTTTTTTCTAAGAATCTTTCAAATTTTAGGATTTTTGAACTTTATCAAATACATCTGATAAGATCTACTCTTTTGTTTATTGTCTCAAATGAACAAGGCTAACTGCATCCAAATGATTAGACGGGTAAAGTGTTCACTCAAATGAATTCTGCATTCTTCATATTCACTCTACGAGATGGTTTATTCCCTTTGTTTCACTGCACATTTTCTACCTTTTTCAGCAGAGAGATCTATTCAGTTTGAGAGAGACCTATTCAGTTTGAGAGACTAAATCTGGCCAGTCAATACAGTATATCAGAAACACAACTGCACTGATTTTTTTCAGGTACTGAGGAAGTTATATAAGTGTGAGGTGCTGGGGGGCTAGAGGATTAATACTAGTAGCCACTTTGCACAGAGGTGACTGTGTGGTAAGTGCTTTACTCAGGCCCAGAGGTAATTTTGTTTATCCTTATAATAATCCCATGCTATATTACACATTTTATGAAAGAAAACAGAATAGATGTAAGTAATTTCCCTAGTCACATGGCTATTAAAGGATGGAGCCAGGATTTGAAACCAAGTCTAAATAACTCCATAGCCCAAGCATTTTAGCTAGCACGTGTCTGAGTCAAAAGCTAAAAATCTCAGTCATGCACTATTCTCTGGTGGAAATGAAGAGAATGGATTTGAGAGTTGTCAGTAAGGTAGAACAGACAGGATTTGGCAACTGACTTGGGTGTGAAATTTGTAAATACAGAAAATAACAATTTAGAATTTTAAAAAATGTGGATTGTGTATAGTACACGAAGAGCTTCAAGTATTTGAATTTAAAGTTTGATATGTACATATGTACATATTTCATGCAGGAGCAATGATTCCGTATCTGCTAATTCAGTGTTCATAGCAACTTTACAGAACATAACTACTGGGAAGAATGAGAACTGTACATGCCGCCAACATTCACCACACCATATAAATTCCTGGAGATATATAAATATATACTTATTTCAAGGAAGCTATGCCTTTATGTTAGATTGATAGTTAAGGAGAACCTAACATGAAAATTTGCCTCCTGTCAATCTTAGCTCACAATTACCTTGAATATCAAAGCAAGATGATTGGAATGTTTTTCTGCATTCCAAGGTGGTTTAGCACAAGCCATTTCTATAATAGCACAGCCAACACTCCACACATCACAGCTCCTACCATACTGCTGACCTCTGAGTACCTGAAATAAAGCAGAGAGTTAACTTGGAAATGATTCGTTAAAAAATGAGAAAGTCACTCTATAATTATGGATTCCAGTTTTTTACTTTAGAGCAAAGCAAAGGTACCAAAAGCAATTTCATGGATGATATGCTGTCTCATTTATCTTATTTACAAGTTTAATCTCCTATGTAGCACAAAAGTATTTAGAAGAATTGTGAGGTTCTGAACAAGAGTCACATGAAACCACAGAAGCAGCCCCAGTGTACTTGGTAAACCATGGGGCAACAGGACAATCAACAATCACAAGAGATAAATATGAAGAGTTCTACATAAATATGAAGAGTTCTGAACACAACAGAAGAGGCCAATGTTTAAAACTTCTTCCACTGTTAATAAGACCTGCTTCTGTGTACTCATCTCCCTTTGGAATAGAGAACCATTTTTAAAACTTCTATTATGTGTACTTTGGGTTTAATACAAAATACCTACTATAAACTAACCAATTCTTTATTATAAACAGCCTTTAAGCAAATCTATTAAGGCAAAGATTGAAGGGGTTAAAGTTCTAAAATCAAAGATATCATTAAAACCCTATTTTTAGGGCCATGGACTGACTTCTAATTGGTAAGCACATACTGGATAACACTGCAAAATAATTTGGTATAATGCTGTCACACAGAACTCAGAAATATTTTTTTTTCATCATACTCAAAGCTGCTTCTCACCTCAGGTGCCATAAATGCAATTGTCCCCAATAACTGTCCCTGAAACTCTCCTGCACCAGTTCCTTTTGATGCCAACCTGGCTGCAGCTCCAAAATCTGCAATTCTCAGTCTCTGACCTGTGCTGTCAATTAGCAAATTGGCACCTGTCAACAAAAACAGCAAATGACCTTGTATGTTAAAAACAAAAGGACAGATTAAAAACTCAGTAAAATACTACTAATTACATATGACAGTGATGAAAGAAATGGACTACATGTAAGAGGTTCAGAGAAATCTACTCTCCCTCCCAAATCACTTCATTTTGCTAAAGGCATGCAGGTTTCTACAGTGTAAAATTAATAAAATCCAGTGCCTCAGAGGGAAAATCTGACAAAGTATCAAGGCACAAGGAGATAAAGGCAGAGTTTTAGTGAAACTTTTAAGTGTTGAAAATCTTTAATATAATGATTCTAACAAAAATCTTAGAGAAAGTTCAAATTTTAGTGTGGTTTACATTTTAAGACCAAGTTCTGCTGAAACATACTGACCTAGACCAATTCAAATTACTGTAATTTCATAATTCCAGCTTAATATAAAAATGTTTAAATTACTTGTATATGCTATCTCAAATATTAAAGACATTCACGTCAGAAAACCAAAGTTGCGCTTAACTGAACTGCAAAAGTTTGAAAGGATTTTTCTTAAAAGACGTTTATAATATCCCAGTTATTCTAAATAAAACTGGGAACAGGAACTTTTGGGAGGCAGTACAGCATGAGACCAAGACAGGAACTGGAGACCTGGATTCTATACTTGGTTTGCCATCAGCTGGCAGTAAGATTGTGAAAAAGTCACAGCCTCTCTGAGGAAGTCAGATTATGTGATGCAGAAGGTTCTTTTGTTTCTAATAATTCTAGTTCTTTGAGTAACTCAGGAGAAACAATGCCCTAGTTGATTTCAAGTTAGAAACTGTCGCCCTTTCGGTCCTTGCACGTAGGGGAACAGGTCGTGAAAAAAGGAGGACCTGGTGTGCTACTGCCATTTCTTCAGTTTTGGATCCCTGCTCCTTCTGTAGGGCTTCCAACAGTGCCATGTTGAGACAGAGCATCCGGAGGTTCACAACCTCAGTGGTCCGTAGGAGCCACTATGAGGAGAGCCCAGGGAAGAATTTGCCATTTTCAGTGAAAAATAAATGGTGGTTGCTAGCTATGATGACTTTGTACTTTGGATCTGGATCTGCTGCACCTTTCTTTATAGTAAGCCACCAGATGCTTAAGAAATAAGAATGTTTTAGTTAATCCATGAAATTGATGTGAAGAGCATTTTAAGAGGTGCAGTCCCCTTGAAAAATGGATCATACTGTTGCACTTAACATACTAGATATGTTTGTAAACTTATGACATGAATCTTTAATGCTTCTCTGAAATACCAAATGTGATAACTGAAAAAAAAACAAAAACAAACCACAACTATCAACAAAGATCCAAGTTTCAAAATTATATTTGTTTTCTACTTGTTGCTAGTAAATAAAAGAATTCCTACCTTTGACATCTCTGTGAATGATCTGGTTTTCATGCAGATATGAAAGGCCACGAAGTAATTGTTCAGTATAGTTAATAACTACTGATTCCTTGAAGGCTCCATATTTACTGAGCAAATGAGCCACAGAACCCCCTATGAGACAAACATATAGTAATAATTAGAATAAACTTAAATCACACTAAAATTATTATACTTTGTTTATATAAGGTTGCACTATATGAGCTCACATGCACATTTGAAATGTTCAGTTTATACTCTGCATCAGAAATGAAACTGATTTGAAAACTAACACATTCCAGTAATCTCAAAACCTATTGTTTACGAGACATTTTCATGGAGTCATCATGAACTAGTTTTCTGGAAGATCAAGATTTCAGAAAGCTTTAAAAGATAATTTTGGATGCAAATATTTCTGAACTGTATAATTCACCTCTCTTTTCGACCAAGGTGTACAAAATGCCTTTCTTAAGGACTTAAGTAAACAATGCTAACTTGTTATTTAGCAGAAGGTAAAGAGAATGGGAAGAACCAGAAGGCCTAGACTTAGGTCTTCTTATCCTATTTACTACCTCTGATCTGAGACAAGTCACAAACTCAGCTGCATTTAAAAGTTTATAATCGTCAATCTAAATATCACAACCCAGCTACAACCAACATCAGAGAATAATATACTAAAGAACTGATCTGTAGAAGTTGAGGTTAAGATGGAGGGGAGTAGGTAGATCCTGGACTTACCTTCTCCCATGGGCACACCAAAACTACAACTAAATATAGGGCAACCATTACTGAGAATGACCTGAAGACTAGCTGAACAGAATTTCTACATCCAAGGATATAAAGATGATGACACACTGTGTTGAGTAGGAGGGGCACAGATGTGGTCTGGACAGGACCCACACCCCCAATGTGGTGATTCACAAATAGGAGGGATATCATAGCCACGGTGGTTCCCCTGAGGGAACCACATGGTGGTTCTCCCCATATTATGGGAAACATAATCCATAGCCTGAGGATAAGCCCCATCCACTGGCGTGCCTGTAGTAATCATGGCCCAACTACAACAGGAAAGCATACTCAACTCACACAGGGGACACCCCTGCAGCACCTGGCTCTGGTGACTAAGGGGGATTGTGCCATTGGGATCCACAAGGCACCTTCTACATAAGATCACTCTTACAAGACTGGGAGATGTAGGTGAACTACCTAATAGAACCAAACACAGAGAGAGAAGCAAAATGAGACAGAGGAATATCTTCCAAATGAAACAAAACCCCAGAAAGAGAAATAAATGAAACAAAGGTAAGCAATCTATCAGATAAAGAGTTCAAAGCAGTGGATATAAAGATGCTCAAAACTTGGGAGAAGAATGGGTGAACCAATCAGAACTAAGGAATAAAATCACAAATGAAAAATAGGCTAGAAGGAATCAATAGCATATTAGATGATACAGAAGAATGAATCAGCAATCTGGAAAACAAGGTCTTGGAACTCATGTAATCAGAACAGCGAAAGGAAAAAGTAATTTTTTAAAATGGGGATAATTTAAGGGACCTCTAGGACGACATCAAGCATACTAACATTCATACATTAAGGGTCCCAGAAGGACAAGAGAGAAAGGGACAGAATCTATTTGAAGAAATAAAAACTGAAAACTTCCTTTACCTGATGAAGGAAACAGACATCTGAATCCACGAAGCACAGAAAGTTTCAAACAAGATGAACCCAAAGAGACCCACACTAAGACATTTCATAATTAAAATGCGAAAAGTTAAAAGTCCAAGGGATAAAGCAGCTAGTTATGTACAAAGGAACTCTCATAAGGCTAGCAGTTGATTTTTTTTCAGCAGAAACTGTGCAGGCCAGAAGCAATTGCACAATGTATTCAAAGTGATAAAAAGAAAAAGCATACACTCAAGAATACTTTACCTGGCAGGGTTATTCAGAATTAAAGGAGAGAAAGAGTTCAAGAGTTTTTCAAAGAAGCAAAAGCTAAAGGAGTTCATTACTAAACTGGCTCTAAAAGAAATGCTGAAAGGACTTTTTTAAGCAGAAAAGAGGAGCCCAAAACTAAAAATAAGAAAATATAAGAAAGAAAAAAGCTCACTGGTAAAAGTGAACATTTAGTAAAAGTAGTAGATCAACAATTATAGGGCTAGTATAAAGGTTAAAAGACAATAGTAGTAAAATTGTGGGTATTTACAATAATTAAGATATATACACACACAAAGATGTAAAATAAGATGTCAACAACATAAAACATGAGGGGTAGGTGAGTAAAAATGTA
Source organism: Pteropus medius (assembly GCF_902729225.1). Classification (NCBI taxonomy): domain Eukaryota; kingdom Metazoa; phylum Chordata; class Mammalia; order Chiroptera; family Pteropodidae; genus Pteropus; species Pteropus medius. Next base: position 4,749,683 of record NW_024344370.1, on the reverse strand, counting down.
GTGCTTTTAGAATGCATTCTAACTTAAGTGACCATCGAATTAAAATAAGCTGCTATAAAGACAGGTTGATATATATGAAGCTCATTACAATCACCAAAAGCAGTAATACATTAAAAAAATAAAAAGAAAGGGATCCAAACATAATATTAAAGAAAATCATCAACACACAAGAGAAGAGCACAATAGTAAAGAGCAGGGAAGAACTATAAAAACAACTAGTAAAGTGACAGTAAAGTACATACCTATTAATGATTACTTTAAATTTAAATGAATTAAATGCTTCAATCAAAAGACAAAGGGTAGCTGAATGGATAAAAAAAAAAGACCCATTTATATGCTGCCTACAAGAGACTCACTTCAGATATAAAGACACAGACTAAAGTGAAGGGATGGAAAAAGATATTTCATGCAAGTTGAAATGAAAAGAAAGCTGGAGTGGCAATGTATCAGATGAAATAGAATTTAAAATAAAGACTGTCACAAGAGACAAAGGACATTACATAATGATAAAGGGCTCAATCCAAGAAGAGTATATAACACTTGTAACATAGGAGTACATAAATACATAAAGCAGATTTTAATAGAGACGTAAAGGGAGAGACTGATAGTAATACAATAATAGTAAGGGGTTTTAACAACCCAGTTACATTGATGGATAGACCATTTTGACAATCAACAAGGAAACACTGGCCTTAAATGACACCTTGCACCAGATGGATCTAATTGATATTTTTAAAGCATTTCACCCAAAAGCAGCAGAATATACATTCTTGTCAAATGCACATGGAACATTTTCCAGGACAGACCACATGTTAGGCCACAAAACAAGGCTCAATAAATTTAAGAAGACTGAAATCATATCAAGCATCTTTTCTGACCACAGCAGTATGAAACTAGAAATCAATTATGAGAAAATTGGAAAAAAACACAAACATGGAGGCTAAACAACATGCAGCTAAACAATCAATAGGTTAATGAAACCAAAGAAGAAATCAAAAAATACCTTGAGACACGATGAAAACAATCCCATTTATAATTGCATCAAAAATAAAATACCTAAGAATAAATGTAACCAAAGAGGTAAAAGTCCTGTACTTAGAAAACTATTACATTGAAGAAAGAAATTGAAGATGATACATAAATGGAAGAATGCATCATGCTCATGGATTGGAAGGATTAATAAGGCTAAAATACCCATATTACCCAAAGCAATATACTGACTCAATGCAATCCCTGTCAAAATACCAATAGCATTCTTCTCAGAATTAGAATAATCCTAAAATTTATATGGAATCACAAAAGACGCCTGAATAGCCAAAGCATTTTTGAGAAAGATGGTCTCTGATGTCAAACTATACTATAAAGCTATAATAATTAAAACAGTATGGTACTGGCATAAAAAACAGACACATTGGATGTGGTTCCATAGTGTAGCAGCAGTTAGCACATCTGCTTTACATGCAGAAGGTCCTGTGTTCACGCCCCAGTGAAGTCACAGCCCATGGTCTATAGCCATGCCACCCTGAACAAGCCCAATGTCTGATCTTGGAAGCTAAGCAGGGTCGGGCCTGGTTAGTACTTGGATGGGAGACCAGGTGCTGTAGGCATTAATAATGATGATGATAATAATAATAATAATAATAATAATAATAAAAAAGACACATAAATCAATGGAACAGACTCAAAACCCCAGAAATTAACCTACACTTACATGGTCAATCTACAACAAAGAAGGCAAGAATATATGATGGGAAAGAGACAGTCTCTTCTCAATAAAAATGGTGTTAGGAAAACTGGACAGATACATGCAAAAAATGAAGCTGGACCACCCTCTTACACGATATACAAAAATAGACTCAAAATAGATTAAAGGTTTACATGTAAGACCTAAAATCATAGAACCAGAAAAAACATAGGCTTTTTGACATTGGTCTTAGCAATATCTTCTTGGATATGCCTCCTCAGGAAAGGGCAACAGAAACAAAAATGAATGGGACCACATCATACAAAAGCTTTTGCACAGTGAAGGAAATGACCAACAAAATGAAAAAACAATCTACAGAATGGGAGAAGATACTAACAAATGATATATCTGATAAGGGGTTAATATCCAAAATATATAACGAACTCTCACAACTCAACATATAAAAACCAATCCTATTAAAAAATGGGCAGAAAATGAAAACAGTAATTTGAAAAAGATATACGTATGCATCTCTGTTTCACTGCATTATTTACAATAGCCAAGATATGGACACAACCTAGGTGTCCAACAATAGATAAATGGATAAAGATGTGATGTGTTTGTATGTGTATATATGTATGTATATGTAACATATATATAATACATAATATATATAATGGAATATTACTCGGCCATAAAAAAGAATGAAATTTTGTCATTTGCGACAACATGGATAGACCCAAAAGATATTATGTTAAGTGAAATAAGTGAGAGAAAAACAAATACCGTACAATTTCTTTTATATGTGGAATCTAAAAATAAATGAAAAAACAAAACAGAAACAGATTCATAGATACACAGAACTGATGGTTGCCAGAGGGGAAGGGGTGGGAGGATGTGTGAAAAAGGTGAAGAGGAATAAGAGGTACAAACTTCCAGTTATAAAATAAGTCACAGGGATGTAATATGCAGCGATCCTCATCCTTTTTGGCACCAGGCACTGGTGTTCCTATGAGAATCTAATGACTGATGATCTGAGGTGGGTGAGGCTGTGATGCTAGTGCTGGGGAGAGGCTGCAAATACAGATGAAGCTTCGCTCATCCGCTGATGTATATAACACAGAGGAAAGGTCAACAATATCTTAACTTTGTATGGTGATAGATGATTACTAAACAGTGTAGTAATTGCATCATGAGGTATATAAATGTTGAATCACTATGCTGTACACCTGAAACTAATGTAATATTGTATGTCAACTGTAATTCAATTTAAAAAATTGATTTGTAAATAGAAATATACTCTTCAAACACAAAAAAGTATGAAAAGTTAAACCAAGCACTTATCTATTCATTCATTGTACCTTGTAATTTATTTTACTGTATACTCTGCATAATACAACATAAAATGCAGTCTTTATTTGTTCAAGTACATGACAAGTTTTAACTTTATGCCTCAGTGTTAACTTACAATAAAATTTTCAAGTTATATCTTAATTTTATTTTTATATTGTCATCTTAAAATATATCTTACACCTGTCCAATTAATGAGGGACACCTGGAAAAATATGGATCTTATACATAGCAGGCTTAAAAAAAATCATTCCTATAAAACCATGCTAAACAATCATTTAAAAAGAAATACTAAAAAAGTTTAAAAGGTAGTGGTAATGAATGTTTATATTTAAATAAAAGACAGTGCTCGCTTCGGCAGCAGATATACTAAATGAAAGACAAAGTATTTACAGTTCATCCTACTATGTTAGGGGTGATTTGCTTTTAGAAATCTAAACTATTTAATAAAAATTAGTGTTCATTACAATGTTTTTCCTAAATTTAATATCAACACAAAATTAAACCTGTGTATTAATTTTGTAATTTAAAACATGGACATACCTGCCATCCATTCGATGAAGAGATTATAATTGCTCTTCTCACATGTGGCTCCCAACATCCTAATGATATTTGGATGATTCAGATGGCTCATCATTCTTATCTCTTCTCTTAATGCTTCCACTACTTCTTCTTGCTCAGATGATGTATTTCTGACATACGTCACCTGTTTCAATAAACGTATTACAAAGTTTTGCTTTCTAATGAGTTTCTATTTACAGTTTTTACTAACAATCTGATCTAAAATGGACAAATCCAAATGAATACATATTAATAGCAGATGGCATTTATGCTCATGCATGCAATGTAAATATATTTTAAAAACCTATTCAAAGTCATTTATATAAGATTCTAGCTTAAGAAGCAGTGAAATATCAGGAAAATGACAAAAAAATTGGGACATAGTCAATCCTCCAAAACTGTCTGAAAACAGAGTAAAAAAGAGAGAAAAGCCCAATCATGGGAGAAGAACCAACATGATTTAAAAATGAAAGCTTTATAATTTTCATATCTTGATGAGCATGTTCATTATAAAAAACCATAGAAATTCCAAGGTGACATTGCATCAGAAGAGTATGAAACGATACCTCTACTAACTATAAAAAGCACAAAAAACAAAACAACCTGTATAAAGCCCATCTTGATGTCGCATTTTATAATAATCATGCTTCAGCTTTTAAATAGAATTCATGTTTTTGGTGCTTTGGTAACATCTACTTTGAAATTTAGGTTTCTGAAAACTTAAAGTACATATACACAGGGACATATCCTTTATTCTTTTTATTTGCTTGTTTCATTTTTATAATTTTAATTATTTATATGCTTACTAGATATTTACCTGTTTAACAGCCATTAAAGTTCCAGTTCCCACATCTTGAGCCTGGTAACAAGAAGAAAATGCTCCAAGACCTATCTGCTGACCTTTCAGCCATTCAGTGTCTTCTCTGTAAGGTTGTTTTGCTTTGGTATGTCCTGGCAGAGTCTCTGGTGTCTACATATTAAATGAAAGCAATCTTTTTACTGTTACGTTAAAAGAGTAAGAGTTTGTGAAATTAGCCTGGCAAAGTATTATTCTTGTTCAGTCTGGCTTCTCAAACCACCTCTAAACTTGACTTATGAATGAAGGTACAGTGTTGGTGACCAATGTCAAATGCAAAAGTGATTATTATAGTATCAACCAGAAACATCTTTGAAATAAGCAAGGGGTATCTGTGTTCAAATGTTACAAACTTTGTATAATTCTATGTGAAAAACTTGCTTTTCTAACAAGTAACTCATGTTAAAAGCAGCATTGCTGAATTAAATTTATTTTAGCATGGTCCAAGGAAACTCTGGAACCTTAGACTCTATACTTACATCCTGTTGAATAATGATGATATCTTCTCCATTTTCAACCTGTAGTTGAGGAACTATGGGGAGGGCATCCTGAGATGCTGACATTGCCATGGCAATTGCTAACGCTTCTTCTTCTTCAGCTTCCATCTTTTCTTTGCACTTTTGATTATGATTCACATCATCTTTGTAGGTATCATCATTTTCATCCTTTTCAGGAGAGAGGACAGCAACTTCTGACTTAAAAGTGACTGTTGTGTCATTTGAGGGCATAGACGCTTCAAGAAGGTCCTCAATACTAGAGTTGAGTTCTGTATTGACATCTAATCTGCATTTCTCCTCCACTGGGGTGAACACTGTCTCGTCACTAGGTATCACAGCATTACTACTGTTGCTGCTACTGCCAAAGCTGTCATCACATTTGGAAGTACTGTTTAAATCAAGTGTCATGCTATTTTTTGAGTCATCTCCCTGTTTACTTGTATTACCTGGGGTAGGTCGAGATGGCTTTGGCCTGTGTATATTACTGGAGGGCAGGGGTCTTGACTGAGTAAAGACTGGGGAAAGTTTATCTGAGTCTTTGTTTTCAGAACAGTTTCTCTGGAACTGTAGAGAAAACTTGCGCTGTGTTTGAGGAGATGCAGAAGGTATTTTGCAGGGAATGAATCCCTGAGGTCTATGCTTAGAGACATCTGTTGTGGTGCCAGCTGGTACAGCTGGGGCAGATGAAGAAGGGGTTGACAAGGCTGGGAACATTAATTGGGAATGATGAGATAAAAGAGATGAGTTCAAACACTGACTGTGGGGTCTGCCTTTTGTCTGAACCATTGGCTTTGGTTGCTCCATCGTTGCTGTTGAACTAGGAAGTCCTACCGAAATGCTGGCCAGTCTGTCAGAAATGTCCTCCGAACTGGCACTCAATTTTGTAGCACACGATCTTTTTCCAGTTTTCTCTAAATGGTCTGTGCACCCAAGGGAACTATTCTCTGTGGTTTCTGGATAGCTGTTAAGGACAGATGCCTGCAAAAAGCTGTCATGTCGACCATCCAAAGTGTCTTCTATGCCCAGCTGGATGGCCTCAGCGATTTCCACCTCATCTGCAATAGCCATCAAACGACGACGCATCCTGGTAAAATGAGTGGAACTGGACACATTCAGCATTTCTAACAGTTTTGAAAATACGTGGGGTACGGCAGTAACCATTCTTGCAGAACTCAAATATATCCTTCGGGAGAGTTTACCAACCATCGAGTGGGAATTATCAATGGACTGCAAAGCAAAGGTTAAGAGGGACAGCAGCTTCTTATACCTGAAAGAAAAAGAACACATTCAATTACTAGACAAGTTAAAATTGCTGCAAAATATATACAAATAAAAAGATGGTTTTAATTTAAAGCTTGTACATTTTGAGAAAAAAATATATAACTACTTCAGTACAAAGGTCTATAAATTTCTAACTAGCTTAGACTTCAGGTTTATATTAACCAAATAGTAAGGTATTAGAAACCTACATACATGCTGTAATTTCTGAGTCTTTCTTGGGATATGGAATGGGTTGCTAGGCAGAGGAAAGTAATATATTTTCAGAAGAAAACTTACCTGACTTCAACAGGCTCAGCTTGTGAAACATCTGTACTGACAATATGAGGGTAAAATTCAGCAGGAAATTCCAACAGCAGTCTATCTATAAGACAAAGGCGGCCCAGGAGTTCTTGCCAGTTGTTTGGTTCAGTTTGGTTTCCAAGAATACAATTTAAGACATAATCAACACCACCAATACCAATGGATCCTACAAAAAGTAAAGTGAAAGTAAATAACTGAAAAACAGTGGTATTAAAATCTAAAACAAAACGTGATCAGATGGCATAAGGCCAACAAAAACACTGAATTATATCAATTTTAAGAATTTCAGATTCATATTCTATTTCTAATGTTACAGCTAACTGAATCAATTTACAAAATTACTTTGAAATCCTGTAACTTCCCTCTAAGAGATTATGAGATTAGACAGTCTGCTAAGGAAAATGATGAAACATGCTAGGTTGATTTTAAGTAAAAAGTTATTACCAGCTTTTAGTATTTCTCTGCCAACTGCCAACTCTCCTGCTTGACCTTTGCATAATTCCAACAGTGTTGATATAGACAGCTGACTTGTACGACTAAAAGTGAAAGAAAGCAATGTCAGACTTGAATCTTGGATAAAATATACATTTAAAAAAGGGTAATAATGTAATGCCTTGGGAAAAAAATGTTTTCAGGAGTGTCTGCTGATCCACCACTGAAATCGCATTAACAGTGTCACTATAAATAATAATATTATTAGATCTAATTTCATAAATTTTACCTTATCTTCTATGTTAAGCATAGAATCTACACTTCTGGCTCTTAGCAAGAAGTGTAGCAAGTATTGATTTAAATATCAAACCAGATAAGATAAAAGGCCTATTTTCATTATCTTGTTATAATAAAAAAAGAACACTCATTTTGATTTCTGAATTTGTACTAAGAATCTTCTCTTGAATTAAAAACAAAATCTTCTTATTCCAAACCATTATATCCTCTTATATATCCAAAGAGAGTTTCAAATATCAAAATATCTCTTTTTTAATTAAGTATTATGATGTTCAGGCAACCAGGTAAACGACGTAACTTTAGAATTTCAGAAAGTGGACAAAAACATTGAAGTTCTCAGAAAAATACCTATTCCAATATTGAAAAATGACAGGATTTTTCTATGCATTTTGCAAATTGTTAATTTGCCTAATTTTTTTCAGATATTACAGTATTCTCTATAAGCAATAAGAAAATCTCTTAATATTTTCAATGTGTAGGCTTGTGCAGAGAAAACAGTGGAGGCAGAAAAACAGACTTCATGGGATGAGAAACAAGTCAAAGCTAAGTACCTAAGTTTTGAGACCTTCTATGAATTACATCATGTGACTTAGGGAGAAAGACAAAGGCTGGACTGAGAAAGCTCTAAATGGGTGTAATGGCAGAGGCAAAATGAGGGCTATTCAGTGCTTCTTACTGATGAGATGAGAACTACCAAACAACTGTTTACTGTAGCTATGCTTATTTAATTAAAAGTGATCTTTTCCTCCCATTTTATGGAAAGGGAAAATTAAAAGAACTAGTGGTTTAATAAAAGCATACCTTATGCTCATTTTCACTTTTCTACCTCATATTTTTACTCCTCCAGTTAGGGTTATTCTTATTCCCTACAGATTTTTAAGGATATTGAAGGAATATATGGAATTTTTTTAGGGGAGGGTGTTGTATTTTGATATAGACTATCATTAAAGAAAAATTCCATTACACTGAAAATAATGAATTGGGTTTTTTTTTTTTCGTTCTGATAATAAAGCAAAGCAGGTATGCTTTTATTGGTTCCTATCCTGTGTAACTCATTCTTTAAAATGAGGGGGGTGTGTGTGTGTATACAGATATATATCAGCTACTGTTCTCATCGACTGGACTTCATATTAAGAATATTACTTTAAAATAAAAGGGAATCAATCACAGTATAATAATGTGGAGGTCCATGCAGTCTGTTAGCCCAGTTTTACTTGCCATTAACACTTCTCCCTGATCCTTAAGAGCTTTATGTGTTATATTTTAATTTCAAATCTCACTTAGAAAATAATGTTCAAAGCCTCATTTAAGAAATATATATCAAGTACTCACTAGGTGCTAAAGAAGGTTTGAAGCAGATCATTGGTAAAGCCTTACCTATTGGCATCTGCGCACTTGACTAGGATGGTATCTACAACTGGCCGGAGAAGTCTCTGCAGTTTGATTCTTTCTGCCAAACTATGGCAAGGAGTATATACTAGCATGGCTCTCAACGTTTTCTGCAGGGGGAATAAAACTGAAGGTTGGTTTAATTACATTTAAAAAGCATCAGAAACAATAAGCTCAATCTGAGACAATTTGAGAAACAAAAATAATGATAAGAATAGATTGTAACCCATAAGTAAGAATCTGTGATACAAATAAATAATTGAATAAATAAATAGATGGGGAAGAAAGGAACTCTGAACTATGTCTGCCATTTTTGAAAGTCTGAATTAGTTTCAAAACGAAAAGTTTAAAAAAATATTTTAAAAAGAAAATGAGAACAGGAGCCAACTTGATAGAGCTCCCTAAGACCAAAGCTGGAATAATTTGAGCAACAAAATAAGTGATGACAGATAATAGTGGATTAGGACTCACAAAATAAAATAAATATCCATGAGTCTATATTGATATAAATAAAAAACTGAATGAACACATAAACTGGTAGAAGAGACAGCTCTTCTTTACAGAATTCCAACTAATTAATGTAGAAGGAATGAAGGAAATAGAAAATCACCATTAGAACACCACAGTAATAACTGCTGTAGTCAAGACAACTGACAAATGCTAAAATCAGTGGCAAAATTTTGAAGAGAAATGGGATAGCTGTATAGTCTCAAAGTATCTCCCCATGACATTTATAATAGTAATTTTACAGCGAGAAACCCAGATTTCACCTTAAGTGATAAAGGTAGCATCACCAGTAGTAAGACACATTGATATATACTCCCTGACAGGATGCACTGAGAAGCGAATATCACCTTTGGTATCCTTGCAAAAAATGCATAAACTCAATCTAATCATGAGAAAATATCAGATAAACCCCAAGTCAGGGACAGTCTTCAAAATAACTGGTTGGTACACTTCAAAAGTGTCAAAGTCTATGATACACAAGGAAAGATTGAGGAATTATTACAGTGGACATGATAGCTAAATGCAGTGTGAGATCCTGGATTGGACCCTAAAACAGAAAACTGGTGAAATCTGAATAAAGCCTGCAGTTTAGGTGTAAAGGACATTATTGGGACAATTGGGGATATTTGAATATGGACTTTACAGTACATAACAGTATTGTTATTAATGCTAAATTTCTCATGTCTGCTGATTGCACTGTGGTTATACAGAAGAATGTATTTTTTCTTAAGAGATACCTCCTAAACTATCTGAGGTGAAGTACCATGATGCCTACAATAACTCTCAAATGGTTCAGCAAAAAATTGTATATGGGGAGGGAAGGGAAAAAAGAAAGGGCAAGAGGGAAGGGAAAGTTCTAATAGTAGGAATGATTTCTGCTTCTACTGTACCTATAACACTAAATAACTATAGAGGACTCAGAATATAGTATCATTCACAGAGTCTCTGCAATATAAGAGCTCATAAACTTGGGAAACCATCTGAACTTAAGAAGAAACAATCAGACAGTAGGGCAGTATATTGAGCAGTCAAGTAATGTCTGAAGGTTTATGACAGAAATAGTAAGAGGAGGTAAAAAGTTGAGCCAAGAACTTTGCTCTTTGTTCTACAATATGCTGATATTTATACTATTCTGTAGTATGTTGGTCCCTCAAGATGCTACATGAAAAAAACAGATCATGTTAAGATAAATTTGAGAAATAGTGCATCCTACCCTTTGATCTTAGATTCCCAATATATATTAGCTTATTGAAGGTTCCTAGAAGCCTTTCAGTGAACAGACCCATTTAACCTCATGTAATTTAGTATTCATCAATTTTAAGAGAGCACAGAACTCTTCTTCAGGGGACTTTTCAAAATCCTGCCAAACTTCCACAGAGTATGCTTTAGGAAATGCTGAAGCAACAGTAACCTCTAACAGGTTCTTACTGGGGAATAATCAAAGTAGTGTTTCAGGAATAATGGTGGCTAATACACAGTCAATGCTTTTACATTGTGCTAGATATTCTGGCTAGAGGTTTCTAATTCAAACCTAAGAGATAAACATTTTCACTATTTTGTAGGTAAGAAAGCTAAAGTTTAAGTTTTCTAAGGTCACTCTTCTAGCAAATAAGAGAACCTGAATTTGAATCAAAGTCTCTATAATTTTAACTATATGTCCAGATTGACTGTGCTAGTTCCAATTTAACTAGCAGATTATTCAGGTATCACAGTTTGGACCATAAATTATGAGGTCACTAAATTCTGACTCCGTGTTCATATGCTATACAATGTCTCAAAAAGAAGATTCATTAGGCATAGTTGTTATAGATTAGAAAAAGATCAAAAGTGAAAGCAGAGAAATTAATGAGTTTTAAAACCAGACTAGATAAGAATTATTCTAAAGCAGTAGTTCTGAATTAGGGCGATTTGGACCCTCAGGGGACACTGAGCAACGTCTAGAGACATTCTTGGTTGTCATGACCGGGGGTAGGAGAAGGGGCTACAACTGGTGGTATCTAATGGGTAGAGGCCAAGGAGGCTGCTAAACATCCTACAGTGCATAAGACAGCACTCCTGCCCCCAATGAATAATTTTCTGGCTCAATAATGCTGAGGTTGAGAAACCCTGTTCTAAAGATTACAAACACAGACACTCCTCTCCCTCTTTTTCTTTTACACATACTCTGGATGAAGAAAGTCAAATTAACTTCTAAAATTACAAACAGAACAGCCTCCTCATCACTCCATCCCACTCATGAATGACAACTTCTAACAGGTTAAACTAGAAAAACAATTCAGTAGTAATCTATGTCATTGAACTCTTTCTTCTGTGAAAACACTCCTGAATTTCCATACATCATTTATTAAAAACCAGTTCTCATTAATGCCTACTAATAGCAAATTTTTAAAAAAAATCAGAGGAACTTTGATCACTTTGCTATTCTATGAAGTATTTTTAATTTGGTCATGTGTAAGGCAAGGAAATATAAAAATATGAACAGCAAGATACTGCTACTTTAGAGGAGAAAAGTAAATTGTATAAAGAAACTTGAACAGATTAAAATAAGTAAAATCCAAATGAAGAGAGTAAATGGAAAGTTGCAATTTCCTGGGATTATGAACTAAAAACAAAATTTGGATTTTACAAAATTAGGTAAAGTAGTTTTACTGGATCGTAAAAATGATATCTATAAACTACCAAAAACAAATCCATAAAGCTATGGTTACAGAATAAAGCTACTTACTAAAGCAGCAACGTACACTTTGTAGACAGGGTCAGCACAGACCATTGACAAAACGTTGCAGCACGCCTCAACCACATTTCCTGAGATACTGGTCTGGGAAGACCCACTGGCAGCTCCGGCACTCGGGCTGTTTCCACCATTGCTCCCGGAATTTCCAGTGCTCTCCCCATTTGCCAATAGCAGAGCCCCACTAACATCGTGGGAAAGACGTCTGAGAGCCATCTCTCTTACATTCCAGTTTCTAGAAAATAAGCAGCCAACGAGTTCCATTCCAAATACCTATAATCAAACAACCACAATGAATTCACTGTGAAGAAAAATGAATGAACCTTAAGTATTTTGAATTAAGCATGATTTTTTTATTACTAAAAAATTGGACATTTCTTAAACTTTCCCTATACTACACATTTCAAATATGTCCAGCTACTTAAAAATCACAAAAAGGAATTTTATACTCAAGTTTAACTAGTAATTATCAAAAAGTCCCTAACATTTATTAACTCAAGTAAAATTAAGAGTAAACTCCATTAAGTAATTAGATGGATATATATGTATATACATACTTATTCTGTACTCCTATGCTTACCAGAAAAACAACAAATCAGTGAAGAACCCCAGCTTTGTATTTGTATTAAGGCAGTTTACAAAGAAAAACGTGAAACAAGATAAAAAAAAAAAAAAAGCCAAATCAAGAAAGGCACTGGAGTAAAGTATTTCTTCTATAGATGATAATGCTAAGTCAAAGGCTTTTACTTGATTTTTGTCTTGTACAAAATGGTTAAAACTATAATTAATGGAGTGGAAAATCAAAAGATTAAAGAAAAAAATTCTTGTGTTCAAATCAGCCAAAGATAATGATATACCTCTAATTAAAGCTCAGGCTTGCAAAGAAAGAAAAGGGTACATGGTCTTGACATTATGGGCCAATTAGCTAAAAGTAAACTTAATACTTAAGATAACTTATCCTATGAAAAATTTCTAAATACTAGAGATGAATAAACACAATTTTTGGGAAAACGAATCATGACATTTATATGTGTTTTGTTATAAAGTGATAGTAAAGGGGAATAAATCAACTAGAATATAGTGAACTTATTATATATACTTATTTCTGTACTCCTATGCTGTTAAATAGCATACCATTAAGTCTTAATTCTCTTATATGATATTCTTAATAAAAAAAAAAACAAGGAATATATAGACTAGCCCAACCTAAAGCTTAAGTAAAAACAAAATCTAGACTACTGCCTTGAACGAACGGCATCTAACAGCTCAGTCTCAACTTGAGAGTTCTCTTGAAGACTCATGAAGGAGCAGGTGAGGGCTGTGTTAAATACCATTAATGAACTAGATAAAATGAATAAGATATACTTATTAATTTTGCAAATTTATTAGATTCATAATAGGTTGCTAACATGCTAAGGGAATTCAAAAGCTTCAGGATACAAAAAAAAAAAAGAAACAAATCCTAATGATAAACAAGCTTAATGAGTTAGTGTATCTGTTTACAAAGTTAAAATTATTAAACAGAATTTAACAGATTATCAAAAATATTTTACTCTCCCCCTTCTGTCTACTGAAGACACTGTCTGGTTTTGGATTCTATTTTTTAAAACATAATGGACTAAGTGTATAATAACAAAGAAAATTATTAGAAACCAACTAACCAACTGAAATTCTAATTTTCTGAGGATGGAAAAGCATTAATCAGAAGAGAAGGTAAACAATGGAAAATGTCCTTACAAATAAAAATGACTAAGATAAGGTAAATACCATATATTTTCCACTTATATTCCACATATTCATCCACTTAGCAATTATTAAGCACTTATTACACATCATGAGGATGTTTAAATGGCAATGAATAAGAAAAATGACAAGTTCTTAGCAGGAATAGCATTAAAAATTGGAACAAGTTAGCAGTGAAGAAGAGTTCTAGCGTCTACCTTTGTATAACATTTTGTTTGTTAGTTCAGAAAGATTTTTCTAGAGATGGGCGGTGAAACTACAAAGAATTTCTGAAGTTTAAGCTTGTAATAAGCAGTATAGCATTAACATCAAAGGTAAAATTAAATTTTTCAATGGAATAAGAATTATGATAGAGGCAAAGCAAAAGTACTTTCTTAAATTATAGACAACTGGGAGACAACTACATTAATTGGTCTATAAATATTTCAGAAATGAAGAACAAGAACTCCTTACCTGAATCCATGGCTCAGCTAAATCTTTATAAGCAGGAGGAATCTGCTGAGTTCCATAATGAGTAAGGTTAAAATTGTTCTCCTGATTCCTTCGTTGTGGTCCAGCCAGAGGTGGCTGCTGTATGGTTTGCTGCTGTGCAGCTCGCAGAGAAGAAGGGGAATCCACAGGGCTTGACAGCTCGTGACTAAATGAAAAATCAACAAAGCTTGCTAAAAATAACAGATTTAAATAACACTGAGAATATTTTTACTTTTTATTAAACATATCCAACTCATTAATTCAAAACTATTACCTGTAGAAATCATGTGACCTCCACTTAGATCTACAAAGGGGACATATTAAAGGTTCTTTATTTCTTCTACATTCTTCTGCCCCTGAAAAATTAAAGAAAAAAACATCATTATATGTAATAATCGTTCATAATGGCTAGGATTGGATTTATATAGAGAAACCTCAAAAAATAAGCTGAAGATATTTACCTGAAAGCAGGCAAACACAGCAGGTTAAATTATTCTGATGTTCGTAACTTTTGTAAATGCTATTTTTTAGTTATAATGTACTTTGCTTTCTAGTTTTTCAAATCATCTGTCCACTTGATTACCTGGTAATGTTATTCCAAACCTTGTTTTGATGTTACCTTTTCTGTAATGCTTACACAGGCCTTTTTCCACTTCTTTCTCTCCCTGTACACCTTCCAGATCAGAGTGTTTCTAATACTGTACCTTCTTTCATTACCATATGCATCATACTCTATTATTATAGTTCTTTGTTAACATAGCTTATCTCATAACAGATCCTAAACTCTAATTTGTTGAAAACTTCATATAAGGCCTAGAATCCTTTTCTTCTCTCACCAATCTCTTCTAAAACATGTTAAAATCCTAAATAATACACAGCTGACCCTTGAGCAATACAGGTGTTAGGGGTGCTGACACCCTTCCCCACCCCATAGTCAAAAACTCATGTATAACTTTTGACTCCCCCAAACACTTAGTTACTGATAGCCTACTGTTGACCAGAAGGCTATCAGTAATTACATACAGTTGATTACCACATATTTTGTATGTTTTATGTATTACATACTGTATTCTGATAATAAACTAGAGAAAAGAAAATGTTAATCATTAAGAGAAAATACATTTGCAGTATTAATTGAAAATAATCCACATTTAAGTGACCTGAGCAATTCAAACCTGTGTTGTTCAGGGTCAACTATAGTTAGCTTATGTTGAGTAAGCATAGGGAGAAAAAGAGCCACATACAAATAGACATGCAGTGGTGGTGCAGCTTGTTCCTGCAGCCATCTTCACACACTGTAAGACTTTCTTCATCAAGCATGCCCAACAAGCAAATAGGACACATCTGTTCCTCTTCATCTTTTATACTAGAAGGAGAAATGAAAGCATTAATCACAAAATGAAAATATAATAGGATTAGTATGTATGAGAATGTTCAATTTGAATGCAGTATTTAGTGTAATAAAAAAAAAATTATCAACCAAATGAATAGCAAAAGGTTGTTAAAAAAATGGTATACCAGACACTATGAAGCCTTTAAAAATGATCAAAGAGATCCATAAATAATAAGAAAGAAAATTATCTACGGTATACTATATGGTGAAAACAGCAGATAACAATAAAATTCTAACTTATATAGAGTGATTCCATTTATGGCAAAATTACAACTTTATTGTGTCTATTTGAATTATATTGTATATATTAATATTCCTGATTACAGACTGCTTTGAAAAGTCAGTAAGAAAAATACTAATAATTTAGTAGCAAAATAGGCAGAAGATAAAAATGCAACTGAAATATAAATACCAATAGCCAATAAACTTGAAAACAGTACAAAATGCATATTAAAATTAATGAAGCCATTTTGTCTTTTTTTTCTGATAGTCTGATAGACAAAAATGAAATAGGCTGATAACATCTGGCCCTGATAACGGCATAGGAAAACAAGTTATCATACATACTGCTGGCGGGAGTAAAAACTGAAATTTTTGGAAAAGAATTTGCTACTATTTCTTAAAATACTAAATGTACATACTCAGACTGGAGAGAGGGGTTTTGTTTTCTATTTTACAAATATTTGTTTGAACCTTCATGATGTGATAAGCAGCTTTTAAAATCAATAATAATATTTCCATTGCAACATAAAGTCAAGGCTCTGGGATCTTTAAGTTGCCCAAGATCATAAAATCAGTTTATGGTAGATCTATCATTAGGCTTTAATTTGAGAAGACTATTCCATAACCTATCTACCCCTACAAATTCCAGAGTCTCTACTAGCTCAGGCTTTCCCCAGGACCCAATATTATACTTCCATTATCTTAAGCTATAATTCCTGAGGAACAGGTTTGAGTGACTGACAGCAAAATAGCAGTTCTGCAAAATTTCCTGAAAGCTACAAATAGTTTAGCAAAGTCACAATGCGTGATTCCCCAGATGAAGGCACACTGCTGATTCTTTCCTTCTTAATTATCTGCCCCACCTTTTTAACTCTTTTCATAATTATTTAACTATGTGGAATGGGGAAAAGCTATCAAAATATGCACGTATTAATGATAAAAATTACCAGGAACATTACAGAAATGATTTATACAACAATCTACAATAAAAATATTAATGGCAAACATGATCCAAGGTCAGCTAACTTTTCAAATAATTACACCAAAATTACACTAAAAGCTCCACAATTTAGCCAAATTGTAAGTGCAACTTATTACTTAAATGCCTTTCCGACATAAAAATTCCGTTCTGGGATATTTTCTGTCCATCTTTTTTCCAAGTACATATTTTATAAACATCATTCAGATCGTTTATCTATATACATGTACATATTCTTAAAATTTTTTATAAAAAATTCACTTGTTAAAGTCTTCATAATTTTTAATAGCAGTATAATATTCCACTGACTAAACAGATCCTAACTATTTAAGCATCCGCTTATTGTTGAATATTCGAATTATTTCCATATTTTCACATTTTAAGAAACCATTTGAAACAACTTTGTGCCCACTTTTTTGATATTTCAGATTTTCTTTTTATCACAGTTTTTCCAGAATTAAAATCATTTGAGTATAATATTGGGTCCTGGGGAAAGCCTGAGCTAGTAGAGAGCAGGGATCACCAAACAACAAAGGGATCAAATTGCACGTGGCCCACTTCTGTAAATAAAATTTTACTGAAATACAGTCATGCCCATTAATTAACATATCATCTATGGCTACTTCAGCTACAAGGGTAGAACTGAGTAGTTATGACAGAGACCCATTGGCCCTCAAAGCCCAAAGTATTTAGAGTGTAAAAAAGTCCCCTGGAACAACACAATCTATTAATAACCATTACAGTTTTTACTCATTCCAATATTTATGCACCTATAATACCTTTTCTATATAAAAACTGGGTTCATGCATAACGTATAGCATTATAACCTGGATTTTTTTTCACGCCATTCAACATTCTTCAAAAGTATAATTTTAATGGCTGCACAATATGGGCATACTTTAACCATTCACTTGCTGGATATTTAAGGTGTTCAAAATATTTCACCATAATACTGCAAGAAACAGCCATATACGTAAGTTTTGTGCATTTCTCGGATTAAAATTTTCTTAAAAAAAAAAGTACACTTACTGGATCAATGAATATAAACATTTTAAAAAGCCACTTTATGTTTTTCCAGAAAGGCTATACCACATACAATGAGGCATATCCTTACAATAACTCAATTGGCTCATTACAAGTCTCCACTAATTCTGTAAAATCTGGAATCTTTTTTTTTTAAATGAGCATTTCTGTAGTTATTAGGTTGCCTGGACAATTTTCATGTCTGTTAAGCCCTTGAAATTCTTCTTTTGTGCATATTCTCTTTATGTTCTTTGCCCATTCATGTATTAGAACTCTAAGTTCCTGTTTGCAGCTTTTATTTTTTTGGTAAGGTTTTGTTAATTATTTCTTGTAAGTATATTCAATTTGTTCCCATTCTGTTTTTTTAATGTTTCTTATATACCATTTAAAATTAATACAATGCAACCAGATATCTAGATAAATTCTTTTTGAGATTACATGAAAAATATTAACTTACTTACTTACAAAGTATAATCTCAGTATATCAAGATTACATCTTCTGTGGTTTTCCCCCATGGATACACTAATCCAAATGAACCAATAACAGCCCTCCCTTCCTCAAATTATGGCCAGCCTGTATCTGGAAGGTACCTTTCTTCGCCTTAGAGAGAAACTTTCTATTTTAACTTTGGTATCTGGTTTAAGCATTTGTTATTTGTTTTCCAAAACATAAAACTACAGCAATGTCCAACAAAAGAAGAAAGGCTCTAAAAAAGTTTTGGGCAGGAAGCTTAAGAAATAAAGCTCATTTTTTCATTCTAATTAGAAGAGACATGGGGTAAGAGAAAAATCCTTGAACTAGAAGTCAAGATACTCAGGTTCTGGTTCCGCCTTTGCTTAAATGAGCTGCCTGATTTTATTTGGCTTTATTTATTATTGAACAGTATGAAAGAGAAAAACTCTAATGTCCCCCCAAACTTATTCACTTAATCAAAAATAAGAAAATTCAAACATTTACTTTTTCCAACTTAATTCTTTTCTTCACCAGGCCTTTGTCAAGATATCACTTTCTATTCTTCATGAATTTTGAAGTAGTTACAGTACTTAAAAGACTGATGGGATGGAGACGGGACTTAATCACTTAGACCAATGCTTCTCAAACTAGGGTACTTTGGGAACATATAGGCGATGCCTTTGTAAGAGAAGCAGCTCTCCTTTCTGGAGTGATTTAAAAATCTCATTAAAACCAATGAAGAAAGCAATTAATAAAACCAGTAAAGAAATCTTAGAAACATAAAATTCACATGAATTTTTTAATACTAGAGACCCACACACTATGTAGCAGAAGGCAATGGTAAACCACTGCTGCATTTTCTTATTATTTTTTTTCCTTTTTGTTTTACTGTGAAACCCCTGTGATGAGACAGTCCAAAATAAAATATGAGATAGTACTAAAAGATGACACTCCCTTGTCTAAAACCACTCCAAAAGGGGAGGAGCAGAGATTAAGTATGAATCGCACTGTTTGCTAATGACATAACTAGACCAAAATGGGAAGGATGTGTAGTAGCGGATATACACAAAGGCAAAAAGAAAGTACGATGCTGCACAGCACACAACATGGAATGTAAGAAGCATGAACTGAAGTAGGCTGGAAATTATAATGATGCTGACCCCATAAGAGAGGCCATAGGCATGATTCTATAGGAGATGAGCAGGAATGTTGAGTACAAGACATTATGGATATCACGCATTCATAGGGTCACCAGGAGTCAGAACTGACTTAACAGCACATGCATGACACACACTAGGGACTTGAAAAATTTTTCACACCTGTCATTTTGGGATACATCTCAGATCCTTCAGGGTTATGAATTCATTCTTATCAACAACTAGGCAATAGAAAAGATTGAGAAGCACTGTAGATTTTAAGTAACAACTGTGATTAACAGCTTCTGTATCTTTAATTACAATTGATGAGTCTATTTGCTTAGAAGATCATACTTATGTCCTCAGAGGTGCAATGGCCTATAATGAGGATTCCCTAAAACAGGGGTCCCAAACCCCTGGGCCACAGACTGGTACTGGTCTATGGCCTGTTAGGAACTGGGCTGCACAGCAGAAGGTAAGGAGCAGGCAAGCGAAGCTTCATTTGTATTTGCAGCCACTCCCCAGCACTAGCATCACCACCTCACCTCCTCCTCAGATCATCAGGCATTAGATTCTCATAGGAGCACCAGTCCCTGGTGCCAAAAAAATTGGGGACTGCTGCCCTAAAGTATCTATGAAAGAAGCAGTGATGTGTAACCCTGTATTTGAAAGTAATCTGGGGAAACCACTTTGCCTTCTGTTTATAAAAGAACTATAGATATATTCTTTACACAGCTTCAGTGTCATTCTCTGCAAAACAGTGATAAAACCTACCTGATGATGTTGTAAAAACAAAATTAGACACTATTAGATGCCTGACACAAAGTAATGATTGATAAATAACAATCACTTATTATATACCTTTAACATTTTTTTAATATTCTGATATATAAGGTACCAACACTGTTTTCAGGACAAAATGTCCACATATATATATGAGAGGGAGTGTTTGTGTACACACACACACACACACACACACACACACACACACTCTCTCAGATGACCTTTAATACTTTTTACCCTTGATTTAAACTTGAAAGCCAAGGTGCAAGTTAAATCATTTTAGAGCAAATTAGCAAGTAGATATAAAAAATTACCCCTAAAATTAAAAAGTAACACCAGATTAATGCTTTTAATTTCTTAAAAAGTACTAACCTGTTTTCTGAACTAGATGTAGAAGTACTAGATGATGACAATGTATGAGAATTTGACATGCGTGAAACAAACTTCTGGATGGTGTTACGAGATGGAGCTTTGATCCTTGAGCTACGCCTACTGTGATATTTCTGGAACAAACTCTCAACCTAACATTGAAAAGAGACAGTAACAATGATATTTGTGCCATAATATACACACAGAGTTCTAGCGGTTGAGTTATTTGTCTTTTATTTCAAAAGTTTTTCATAAAGGCAATTTAAGAACTTGAAAACTAAGAATACATACAGCTTACTAAGGGCAATATTTTTACAGGTCTGTGTTTACTTGTTCTTCAGTCTAGAAGAAAAGACTTAATTTGTCAATGGGCTATAAGAGAACTATTTATAAGCATTAAACAATTCTTATATACCTTCAAAATGACCACTGTTTTTTAGATGCAGAAATCATGGAAAAAAATTTTAGAAATATACCATAAAAATTTGTTGACAATTTTACTCTAAAGCATTTATTTAAAATTACCTCAAAATTCTTTAAAGTTTTTCTCCATAACATTGGGTCCGAAGGTTCTAGTTGAAATACTCGGAGCATTACGAATAACAGATGAATACAAAATGTTCCACGCCCACAGCTGCAGTTCTAAAAAGTTTAAAAAACAAGCAAACAAAAAACTTATGAGTTATGTGGTTCTATTAGAATTCCTTAGTCTATCACTTTTTTATATTTCCAAATATACCGAATATACTAGTTTCTATTAATTTGCTTCGTTATCTTTATATATTAATAAGAATATGCAAGAAAAGTCTACAGCTTGTTTTTAATGAATTTATTAAACATCAAATTTTTATTCTAAAGTTTATTAAGTCATGGTAAAAACCTTCATAAATACATTAAAAATGTTTATTAGCCCAAAATATATTTGAAATTTAGTTTACTAAAGAGAATTAACTGACCTAAATTTAAGAGTATTATAGAATCGATTTGAGTTAGTACCAAATACTAATAAAATATAAAACGGTGACGAGTCCTACCTGAGGCCCAATAAACACCCGGTATTTATTGTCTGGACTATCTCCTCCAATCAGGAAAGAGTTGGGTCCTATTTGCTGCAGTAAATACAGCCTGGCCCGCATCACTTTGTTTACACGGCGGTTTGTTTCCTCAGGGCTGTATGGTGAGAAGCCATCTGGTGAAGGGGCTCTTCGAGGTGGTGTGATTCTCCCACTCTGAAACTTCACAATATTGTTTTTTTTATTACCTCAAAAAGTAATACTAGACAGCCATGCAGCATTTTATGTTCTGAAAAAATACCTCAATATATGATGTAAAATAAATAAAATATATAACAAAATGTATTTTGCAAGTGCTTTGTCTGACACTTATGAGTAAACTTCTAAAATTCTAGTCTTCCCTAAAACTAATGATAAATCTGGTTGAGAAAGATAACCATATGGTAATATTCATTATAAATATCTGAGTTTTTTGAAAAATATTATGTAAACCAAAATAAAAAGCATAAAAAATTCACCTCATAAGCAGGCAAAACGACTTATTTCCAGTGATAAAATTTAAACATCTGATTTCCTGGCTTCCACTTAAGGTGCTACTAAATTCTGTTTTGTAACTGGTAATTTACAAAAACCACCATGGAATTCTTCCCATGGTACACTATGTAGAAAACTAATGGCAAATGACTCTTCCCAGATTAAGACATTTCTCACTGGAGGCTGACAAAAACTCTCCTGTGGTGAGGGTGCCATATGTCCCTCTCACTCCAAAACTTGGTCTTTCTATCAGTGCCCAATAGAAATTCCAGTTCTTTCTGATACCTAACTGATTAGTTAAAAATAATAAATGTTGAAGAGAACATGAAGCAGCGAATAGTCTCATAAAGTACTTGTGGGAATGTAAAATGGTGCAGATGCTTTGGAAAACACATGACCCGCAATTCCACTCCTAGGTGTAAACCTGAGGGAAATGAAAAGTTATGTCCACACAAAAACTTGTACACAAATGTTTACAGCAGCATTATTCATAATAGCCAAAAATTGGAAATAACTCAAATGTCCATCAACCGAATAAATAAAATGTATATATTCATATAATAGATTATTCTACAATTAAAAGTGAATGGGATACTGATAGAAGTTATACCACGGTAGAACCTGGAAAACATGATGCTAAGTGAAAGGAGCCAATCACAAAGGACCATACATATTATATGATTCCATTTATATGCAATGTCCAGAATAAATAAATATATATGAAATCAGAAAGCAGATCTGTGGTTGCCTAGGGCTAGGAAGAAACTGTTAATTGGTCTGGGTTTTCTTTCTGGAATGATGAAAATGTTTTCAAATTTATAGTGATGGGTACAACTCTATCAATATACCAAAATCCAAACTTTAATTTAGACAGGTGAATTATATAGTATGTGAATTATCTCTCAATAAAGCTGTTATTTTTTAAATGAGCAGTTACTTAAAAAAAGAAAGAAAAAACAACTAGAAACAAAAACGAGAATACATGCACATGCTATTTGACCTGCTAAGCATTCAGACTGTGGATATGCTCAGATGTGCAAAATGATATATACATAAAAATATTTTTGTATCATTATTTTTAGTAATGAAAGGTTAAAAAGGAATATAAATGTCTATTAGTATGTAGTTCATTTAAACTATGATTTATGCAGGTGATAAAATGCTGTGTATCTGTTAAAAAGAATGCAAGGGTAACTATCTAGCATATATCCAAAGTAGGTGGGAGGCAAGGGAGAGAGGCAATTCTGTATATACTTGTGGTAGACTTTTACTTTGATTGCTCTCATGAACTACACCTCCCAGTATTTATATCCCTACCACTGATTCTGGATTGGGCATGTAACTAAGCTTCGAGCAATAAGACAATAGCAAACATGATGCAAGTGGTGGCTTCACAAAAGCTTCTATGTTGGGACTTGACCTCTTGAAATACTTTTTTTTGGGGGGGTGGTGCTTAACAGAAATTTATTATCCTAGAATTTGAGAGGCTCGAAGTCCGCAATCAAGGTGTCAGCAGGGTTCTTTCTGAGGGCTATGAGAGAGAATCTGTTCCATGTTCCCTACTAACTTGAAATACTTGTTGCAACCCAACTTCCTTGCTATCAGGAAGAGATACCAACAGCCCCTAACTGTCTAGCATCCCAGCTGAAGAACCAGACTGTGAGTGAAGAAGCAGTCTTGGATATTCCAGCTTCAGCAGATGCCATGGGGGTCAGACATAAGCCACTCCTGTTGAGTCCTGCCCAATTTGCAGATTCATGAGAGAATAAATAACTGATTTTAAGTTTTAAAAAAGTTAATTTAAAGGTGTGTCAATATAAAGCCAATAAATACTGTTGGGTATCTTTGGCTTCACTGTAAAAAAATGTACTTAAAATTTACTCTTTGAAGGATTTATATGCTTTAACCACCTCAGATCTGAGGAAAACCAAAACTCCCCCTTGTGGTCACTATCACAGTCATTTTCCTATTCACTACTTTGCTTTTCAAGGTGAGAAGGTGTTTTAACTTGCATTTCTGTCACTAGAAGTCTCTATCATAAAGTTCGCACCTATCTTTTTGCAAATCTCTCTGATGTCTGACTTAATATAGAAGACATCTGGATTCTCACTGATGCTTCTATGTTTAATCTGCTATGATAGGATGTTTTGGTTAGAGTATATGAAGAAAATCTGGCCTCACACAGACATGTAGCTGGAAAAGGTATTTTAATAGCTTTTTCAAATTATTATTTTCTTTTTGATATGACACCAAAGAAATGGTTTCTTACAGGAGGCTGTAGTGTGGAAGCTGAAACCATATCAACAGACTTTTCCTACTGTTATATTAAAATCCAGATACGTATCTTACACACTTTGAATGGATCATTTACCCAAGAATGATTTTGTTTCATCATGTATTGGTCATTTGAAGAATGCTGGCTCACTAATTTATGCAGATCTTCCAAATGTTCACACATTTCATTTTGCATTATGTGAAAAAAAAATCACATTTGATATTATCACTGATCTTATTTTAAAAGTCTAAGTTTTGGAAACTATCAAGCTTACGGTGGTGGAATGAGTTTTCCAAAATTCTAATTTTTGCTTGAAATCTCAAATTTTACCACTTGTAAAAAAAATTTTCAATTGTTTGCCTTGAAGTGAGTCTCACTTAATTCATCTTAAGCAAAATGTCTGCCAAATACCCAAATGAAGAATATAATTTCCACTGTCATAACTTTAATTCAGGTGAATGCACCAGAAACTTTACTCACCATTGTAAATGTCAATGCAATGAAAGAGGCAAATAACATCTCAGTTTTATTACAAAATTAGTTTTGACCTAATGGATCCACAGAAAGGGTTTCAAGACCTGCCCTCTCTCTCTCCCTCACAGGGTCTGTAGACCACACATACTTTGAGAACTGCCGCTCTAACAGAGGGCAAGCCAATCTTTTCTGTTATAAATGAGTCTAAAAGTTGTAGAAACTTAACGTATTTATTAAAATATTAACTTACTGGCACGGGGGAAACTCTTTTTCTCCTTACTCCTGGAGAGTCTGGTTTCACTGTGCGACCTGATGGGGAGCTGCCAGGGGAAGGACTGCGTCGGCCTTTGGGAGCTGGTGAAGTGGTACTCGCCTGGCCCTCTCCTTGAGACTCAGTTGCCAAGTTATTAATTTCAGATCCATCTCCTTTAATAGGGATTGGTTTTACCACCTAAATTAAAATTCCAATACTTTGATTATTTAAAAATACAAAAAAAAATAAGTAAATTTGAACAAAACAGCTTAAGAAATGAACTCAGTGAGTTTTATTATGCATTATATAAATATGAGACAATATGTCAACTTTTATTTAGTATTACTTTAAGCCATAAATGTAAGACTGTTTTTCCCACACAGATTTGTCATTTAGGCTAAAGCACTAGTTAAAATGTTATCATACGTAATTTTAGAACCTGGTGTTATGTTATTACATGCCCTAAAATCATTTAACATTCAAAATCAACAAAGGTTAGAAAACAAATGTGAAAAATAAGCACTTACAACTTCTATAGTTAATTTCAACTACATTGAAGTAGATGTTTTCTTTTTCATTTGTATTGAAAAAATGCAAGAATTGAAAACAATACTGGGCATAATTTGAAGTATTCCGATAGTCTGACTAATTAATATAAAACCATTTTGCTTGCTTTGTTCTTGGCACTGTTGAAGTACAATAGTTTTAGACATGTATTTCAGAAACACCAAACGAATCCCCAAGTTTAAAGATCACCTTTCAAGCAGAAATGCAGTTTATAAGATGTGATACTTCTAATGATTAGGGCTTTCAGACCTAATCTAGCTCTGACCAAAAGGCCAAACTGTAGCCTTAGTAGTTAAAGTTCAGCAGACCTTTTTGGCCTTTCTCCCACTACTCCTGCTCTACCAGCCAGTAGCTGTGCCTACCACATGCCTAACCTCTCCTCATCATGGGCTTTCACTCACACTCTTCCTCTTAATCCACATCTCCAGCCTGCAGCACTCCAGACAGCATACCTTCACCCAGTGAAAAAGTGCCCATCTTTTACAGCTCCGTTAAAATCCTACCTTTTACGGAATCTCCCTTAACTCTACCAGCCTGGCATTCTTCCTCACTGCTAAGTCATTACTGCTCTTCTGCCCACCCAACATATTTGGTTCATAGTCACGAACTGCTTTGTGATATTTCATGCCTTATTTTATTTTTATTTATTGTGCATTAATCATATTTATACTGTTGGAGATTATTTACACCTCTAACGTTTTAAGGAAGATTTGATATATCATAAAACATAGTAACAAACAAAATCATAACTTCCAGGTAGACTATAAACTTCTTATGGATAATATAAAATCTGTAAATTATAACATGTATGGTGGTAGAAGAAGCTTAAGGACCATGTGTTGCCTTACTCTTCACATCTCTTCCCTCTTCACTCCTGTCCTATACACAGATAAGGTACTTAAGTATTTGCTGGAAAGCGGACAGTGAGTTAAAATAAAATTTGGTCTTAGATGTTAGTTCAAACATAATAAAGGATAAATAGTTGGCTTCTTTTTAAAAAGTTGTAATTTCTGCTCTGTTATTCTCAAAATACTTAAGACTCTCTACCAGCTCAAGGAACTCCAGAAAGCAACATATTCAAATTTCAGATGGCTTTAATTGTTCAGAAGTTCTTCTTTATATTAATTAGGTAAAAATTTGCCACCTTCTATGAAATGTTTCAACAGAACTTTCTAAAATAAATCTTTAATTTCTTTATCTTCATCCTCTAATATGATTACTAAAATGGTGAGATCTACTTCACATGAGGAATAAATGGAAGAAGTGTGGAGGTACTGCTGGAAAAGAAAGGACTCATGGGTAATGTGGCAGCTAAAAAATCTGGTATCTAAAGGAAAAATTAGCTCCATAGGTTGGAACCAGAGGGTAGAATGTGCAAGATAAATTTCAGCAAACAATGAGGGATATACAGAATCTCAGAGGTTTTTGAGATATTTAAGAGGCTAGTCAGTGTTAGACATTTAACAGAACTTTCTGAGACAAAAATGTTCTATAACTGCACTGCCCAGTTACAGAAGCCACTAGCCACCTATGGCTACTGAGCATTTGAAATGTGGCTAGTGTGACTGAGGAACTAAATTTTTACTTTTATTCATGTTTAATTAAGTTTAAACTTAAATGGGCATATGGGATGAATACAGGGTGAGATAATCACTCGGCAGTGGTGTAGTTTAGGGGTTTCAAATATCAAATGAGTGGTTTGCTCAGTAACTTTTATGATTCACTTCCCCTTGCTCCCAGATACACACAAACAGATCTAATGAATCTTAAATTGTCATCTCTGTTTATAAAGAACAAACAAAAAACCAAAAACTTGTGATACAGATTGGTACTGGGCCGCTGTAGAACTGAGATCTACTTCTGCCTTTATAAGAATGAAGAAGCACATTTCACAGATTTCATATATAAGCATATCTCATTTCACTGCACTTTGCTTTACTGCATTTCATGGATGTTACGTTTTTTACAAATTGAAGGCAAGACCCTTCACCAGCAAAAAAGTTATGACGCACTTCATTGTATACTCGCTTCACTGCAGTGGTCTGGAACCAAACCGCAATATCTCTAAGGTCTGTCTGTACTTTAAAAGAGAAAAACCATGGCAAAGGATAAAGTATGCCTGCCTTTCCTAATGTAGAAATCTAGGTTTTCTTTCCCGATATTCCAGGCGTCTCTTTAACTTATCTCAAACCCATGAGTCTATTTAATTTTTTCTGTTTTCCTGGAAGATTTCTGGAATTAAGATCCTTGGATCCCACCTTAGAGATAAAACATCAAAATAAAAATTAAGAATTGCCTTTCCTTTTAAAGTTTTAAGTACAATATAAATCTCCAATAAAAGGATTTTTAGATACTGACATTAGAGGGCAGTGTTGCTTTAAGCATTACCTCTCCATACAACCAACCAGCTTTTTTTTTTTAGAAAGGTTTAAGTTGCTTAATGAGCATAGTTTCACCTATGTTTTGTTCCAAGTGGCTAGAATATCAAGCAAATAAACTACTGAATTTAAAATGAAGAGGAAAACAAAAAGCTTACAAGAGGATCTATTTATGCTTAATTTTCTATTTCCTCCTATGCTTTCTTCCTTATAGCAGGTCACCCACAGCCACTCACCACAGGGCCTCTCTTATTTCTCCTTTCCAGCCATTCGTGCTTCCAGGCTGGCATACAGGTTGCCTTCAGTTTCTCCCTGATCATTCGTTCTTCTGGGCGATCATCCATCTTGTGCAAACCCTTGAGAGTTTCCTTATTCTCCATCTCACGACTACAATGGAAGGAGAACAAGGAGAATGAAATTTACATATGAAAAATAACTTACAAGAACAAATAGAACAATATGGTTCTATTTTATACTTTCCATGGACATGTGACTAAAAAGATAACTGCTAAAAACTTCAAATTTAAGCAAGGTATGAAAGAAAATACCACTGCGAAACATATATTATACCATCGTCGAATCTATAACGTGGATAGTGTTGAATGTTGCCTGATAACAAGTTGAGTTTAATAATGCCTTTAAAAAGAATGTTCCATTTAGAAGGTGCAGGCACATTAATATTAATGCAGACCTTTGTTTCCAGGTAGCTAACAAAATGGATCCTAAGACATGAAGCATTACATTAACAAATACGTTCATGGAGACTGTGCTGTTTCTAATGACACCACTACTATAACACACTCAGATATTTAGTATTTTCTTTATCCCAGAATATCCAGTAATTTAGGTCAATATAAATAGAATCTGGTAGATATGCTTATTTTCTGAAATAAGCTAAATATTTAATAAACTAAGTGAAACTTAATCACATATTCTATGATCCCTTTTTTTTCAAAGCCTAACAGATTAAATTCTATTCTCAGAATAATCCCATGACAAAGTATTTGGGGTATTCCATATACAGTACACTCATATCCACCCACATGTGGATGTATATAACAAACAATATGCATATGCATGGCTTTTAAAACCTGGTTTGTAAGGAAACAAAGCAATTGCACTCTGGGAGAAGTAATAATTTAAAAAATACTAAGCTAACTTCAGTAACTATTTCGGAAATTCTATAAAGCTACAAACTAATTTTCTACACTGATAAGAAAAGGAAATACCCAAGGAAATACCAAAGATGATAACCATAAGCTTACTAAATCAAATTCAAACTCTTCTAGGAATTTTCCATCTAATCATAACTACAAAGCAGCGGTATCTTCAGGGAACCAGCAAAAAAACCTACTTAAAACTAAATATGCACAAGAAAAGAAAGGGTTAACTGGTTTTACTGCAGCATCAATACTGTTAGGCAGTGAAAACCAATATGTTAAATACCTCTGTGCTAGAGATTGGCCTAGATATTTTTAGGAATGTGAAGAGTACAGAACATTTGAAACTTGCAAATGGGCATTAAAACCATGTAGGATATTTCCACCACACAGGTATAAAAAGCTGTCACAAAGAAAGAGGCAATATGAGAAGAAAAAGGTAAACAAAAGAAAGCAAATGAAAAGAAAATGGAAAGGAAAGGGAAAAAAAGAGGAGAGAAGAGGAAGGGAGGGAAATAAGAAGGGAGAAGGGAAAGGGAGGGTGGAGGGGAGAGTGTGAGAGAAATGTGTTCCCCAAAATTCATCCTGCTCTGTCAATAATTATCCAAGGAAATTCAAATTTATAGGCAATCGAATTTATTGGCTAATTGCACACCAAAAATTTGCTTACAACTCTCTAGTTTGAAAAGCAAACACTTTCCCCACAGTAACAATGGTGCAAGACGAGGCTAGGTTCCCAGGCTAGTTCTCAAAAGTAAGTCACACTGTAGAACTAGTGTGCACTTTCACACCAGGAGCTCCTGCACTCCCTAACAAGGGTGATTATCTTCTCAGAGATGTCTCTCCTTCCCCAGGATTGTTTCACTGAGTATCTCTTTTCCATTCTTTATTTTCAGTGTGTCTCTTCCTGGCACCCACCTAAACACATAGAGAACTCATCCATCCAAACAGGTAGAGAACTCTCCTTGTCAAAACAAATCTTCCTGGATGATGTGGCCTCCTTAAAGTCAGCATCACTTGCCTCTTTCACTGCAACTTGTATGAAAATAATATAATCTTTTAAACCAATTTCTTATTATAAATAATGTGGAATAAGCATACTAGGAGCTCAATTTCTGCACACATCTAAGATTATTTCTTTAGAATAAGTGCTCTGAAATGGAATTGCTGGGTCAAAATGTACACTTTTTGGTATATTAACTAAGACTTTTGATAATAATGGCAAATTATCTTCAAGAAAATGTATATCTTTTTACAACTCCCCAAGTTGCCAGCTTAGCTGGTCTGAACTAAGCAACAGACTCCTAAGAGGGCCTCTTCACTTTGAATCTTACTCCTATCCAATTCAAGCTTTACAGAGCACCCATGGTCACTTCCTCCATTAAAACGCTCAGATGGCTTCCCCCTGGACTTAGACTAAAAAAAATCCAAAAAGGTTAAACATGGCCTATGAGGCCCTACACCATCTGCTCTTACCTCAACTGAAGTTATCCAGGACACCCCTTTACTCCTCCACCTCCCAGAATCTTTTTCTTTCACTGCCTGAAAAACTCTCCTTCCTGCTCGGCTTCTGCACAGACTGTTTCTCACTTGTCTGTTTTTCACCTCATTAATTTCTATGGACTTTTTTTTAGCTTTTCTTCAACTCCTTGAGACATTACCAATCTCAGTTAGGTACCCTAGCTCAATTCTTTCACTTTTCCTTTAAGGTGCTCATTACAATTTTCAACCCTCCCCCGCCACCCCGCCAACAACTGTAAGCCCCATGAGGGCATATGCCAGCGTTTTATCACTGTATACCCAACATCTAACAATGTCTGGCTTATAACAGGCATTAAAACATATTAAAGGAATGATTATTTATTAACATCTTTGGCAGCCCTAATGACCTTCCTAGTTTTAAAATTTAATGAGTAGTCATATTAATCTTTTTATTGTTCTGTATTTAAGACTAAATTTGCAATTTAGATGTTATTCAGAACAGTTTTCATTGTTCCTAAATTAATCTGTAAACATAAATCAAAGTGTTCTTTCTAATGTCTTCATAAGTAATAACTCAATATAATTCTAAAAAGTTTATTTTTTCATGTTTTAATATCTTTGAAATCTAAATACCCCTTACAATTAAATGTTGTAATTTAATTGGCAAGGGTTTTTACTTCCTTTCTTTATAGTATAAAAAGTAATGGTACAATTTACAACTAGATTCAGTGAAATATACAACAAATCCTATTCTACACATAAGGGAAAAAAAAATCAAACCTACTTAGTTTCATTTGTCTCTGAAACAGAACCCAAACTAGGAAGAAAAGTTTTTTCTTACATAGTTTGTTTTGTAATAATCCTAACATATAGTTCATAGATATATAGAAAGTTTTTATTTTTACCAGATATGTATGTGTGCATACATATATATAGCAGTGATCTGTCATCCAATTCATATAATAGCTATAGCAGGAAACATCTTTACACACACGCACACACACACACACAAACAGATAGTTGCAAAATCACCAGATTAGAGGGTCTCCAATTCATTTTAGTTAAATATGAGTGTTTCGGAGAGTTATTTCTGCCCTATCTATTGTCTAGAACCATATCTATTATTTTGACTAAAATAATAGCTTGTATATTTGACATTTTAGCAAAACAAACATGTATTTTAGGAGTGCTTTGAAGACTGAAAAAATAAACAAATAAAATTTTAGCCAGATAAATATGAAAATTTAAACATTGTTACAGATTAAGCTTTATCTTCCTTTCTTGTTTATTTAGAAAACATGAAGTTTCTTGCTGTTTTTGGTTTCTAAACATTCCTCAGAATAAAACTGTGATTGACCTGAAGCTTCAAAGAACCTCTCTCCTCTAAGGTTAGGTTTTTAGTTCTAGAGTCTTTCTAGACTTACAGAATTTACCTGCTAAAAAACAAGATATTTCAATGACTCCTTCTCAGTGAAACCACCTGGTCCTACTTTTACATGACCCACTGGCACCAGCCACTGTTGACTGGACTGACATTTACAGATCTCCCCACTCTTGCTTTTTTTTTCCTAGTTCTGTTTCTAACATTCCTATTAACCTCACTGGTATCATGTTCTATATCCTCTTCCTAGAGCCCTTTAAATACCAGCCAATGCCCTCTTCTCACAACACTAAAATATTTCCTTAAGCACACCGAGATTTTTCCTACCTCTCTGCATTTGCAGATGATTTTATATCCTGACATCTCATATGCCTTCATTAAAGAATTTCCAATCACCATTCTATAGCAGTTAGCCACTCCCTCCCCCGTATGCTGATATTAATTATAATACAGCATAAACTGGAGTATTTGTTTACATATCTGCTTCCCTCACCACATTGGGAACTCTTCCGGGACAGGTTAAACATCTTATTTACTTTTCTATTATCAGTGCCACATGTCCTGGACAGGCCACAAAAGGCACCCAACATGAAGCCAGAGGGTCTATCCAGCCATCACTATGTCCCCTTCTAAGGGTGGTGTCTGATGTTTAGGACACCACACTTTATACCTTTGAACCCATCCCCTACAGTCCACAGTTGGCAATAATGTGCCCTGATCCAAAGAGCCTCTATACTGGATGTTACTGTAGCATGCAGATCTTTTTTGGGGGGGTATGAATGCAAGATACACAGATAGTGTCACTATAGAAAGAATAGCACAAAAGTAGAGAAAAAGAGCAAAGTAGTAAGTAGGAGCAATGAGACAGAAGGGAGAAGATAAATTAGACAGAAGATGCAGTTAGAGATGGAGAGAAGGGAAGAAGCAATACAAGTAAACATAAAAGTTGTACCAGTCCCATGATAGATAATCGTAGCTACTTTTATACCTCCCTGGGTGGTGAATAACCAAGTTCTCCAGAGGCTGCACGCATGTGCTGCAATAAAGGAAACTTCATGGGTCCTTTGCTTTGCACTGAAATAAACCCTAAAATGTCTCTTTCAGGCACGCTCAAAGAGCCTGACTAAAACACTAATTCAGCACATATCCTGGCACACAGAAGATATTCAATAATCACTTGAAAATAGAATCCTACCAAGTTTACTGTAATTTTTAAGGTATTTCTTAAATGGTTCATCTTTAACATGGAAATATTATGTTAATGACAAAGAAATAACTGCCAGATTTATAATAGAAAAAGTTAATGTTACATGCTAGGCAAGGCATTAGATGCTTTACATGTACTAAATTACTTCACCTTCCCAGCAACTCTATGAAGTCGTTACCATTACAGTCTGAGGCTGGGAGAAGCTGGGATATATGCCCAGAATCACACAGTTTGTAAACAGCAGGACCTGGATTCAAATCCTGGTGGATCTGACTGAAGCCTGTGCTCTTCATTGGTATGGCAGGTCACTGTCAAATCTGACTTTGTTTTTACAACAAGTCAGCATCAGATATCTATGTGGATATCTCTTTGATGAGAACATGAAGTTTAAACAAGTTTTTACAATGGTGACTATTTGACTGTAAGAATTAAAGAAGCACATTCTATTCATTAGTAGGGCGCTTCACTGTAATAGAAGTAATAAATTCTATAATGATCATATAAAACTTTTCTGGAAATTACGGGGCTTAACCGTAGTGTACATAAAGATTTCCAGAACATTTTAGATTACAGATAACTTTATATAGAGAGATTCTCAATTCTATCAGTGTCCAAGGAATTTCGAGGAACCCTGGAAAATATACAGAATTATTTAGGACAGGCACAATTCAGAGCCATCCAACTGAGGCCTATTTGTGAAGTCCTCATAGCAGCAGGAATTCACACACTAAAACCCACAAGCTTTGTTACCAAGGGGAGAGGAGAGCAAGGGAGGAACTATCTTCCAAAACAAAACTAGTCCACTGTGGGATCCTTCAAATTTACGTTTCCAGGTAAAAGGCAAAAGAAGGAACGACTTCAGCAAATAAGAACACAGGCTAACAATCCTTTACCACTGACAGGGCACTGTGCTAACAGTTTCACATGGGTCATCTCAATCACGTCTCATGAGATGGGGCTCTTACTATCCCACGCAGAAAAGAAAATGACAAAGAGGTTATTATGTGTCCAAGATGGTAAAGTCTATATGTGAAAAATACAGGATTTAAACTCAGATATGAATGAGTCCACAGTCTCTTGTTTCCTATAGGGCAAAAGGAAAATCAGTATTTACAAGCACTTATAATTCATTAACCTAGATCTGAGGCCAAAAAATGTATCTCAATACTGGAACAACTCTTTTTTTCCCATAAGATGATTTCTCCAGAAATATACTGTCATTGGTGACCGCTGGCCTTTTCCTCTCAGGAGCAAGAAGAATTAAATAAAATATTGGTAAGGGCAACTCTTCCATCTTTATGTCATGCAACACTGACAACATATCTAATTTTACATAAGAAATGGTAGTATATAAAAATGGCTCACGTTATGAAAATTAGTCCCCAAAAGATTTTATTCCAGATTATACTCAGTAATGTTTGACTATGAGAAATAAAGATGGCACAACTCCCATTCATTTATCATGAGAAATGAGCAACTACTTTTTTCTTTTCCCCTTACTGAGTAAACATCTTTTCTCTAGCATACAACAGCTCTGTTGATTTCTTAACATGGGTAAGGCCGTGGTCTAGTCAGTTTTATAATGCTACGTTGAACTACAGAAATCTTTATTGGGGAGGGGTTAATACTAGTATTGTGTGCAAACTTTCCTATTTAGTCCTTTGAGGGATACAGGCACAGAATTTCATTGTCTAAAAGCTCATGTTCTGGTTAATTACTATTAACTAATAAAAACTTAAATAAGATGGAGGTCAAAAAACAAAGACAGTAATATAACTTATCAACAATGATTATAGACAGTTTAATACCACCTTAGTGATTTTGATTGATTTGTATTTATAAATTATTCTAAATTCATGTATACACTAAAAATAAATTTTTCTGACATCATAGATTACTTTTTATTAAAATATCCCATTTGAGTTTTAAGATTAAAATTATTCTCTAGCAAAAATCACAGGATTTTGAAATCTAGAATATGGTATAGAAACATGAAGAGTACATGTGAAATTAACCAAAATCAACCGAGAGAATGTATTAATGGATAATCATACTGCAAATGCTGACTCACTAGCTGGCCTAGGCCAACCTAAACAAGGAAGGTGCAGGGCCTTGAGGGCAGGGCCTTTTCCACCTGCATGTCCTGTGGCTGTGAACAAAACACCCAGAGCACTAGATGCCACGGGCTTGATAAACAATCATTGATTTGGGGTGAGAGTAGCTAGTTATCACTTCTAATCAACAAAGATCTGGGAAATAACACTGGACAGATGTACTCAACACACATAATGGACACACACAGCCTGTTTAACCCGTAACTTCTACCACAAATTAGTGTCTTTGGGACTTATAAAGAATTTCAAAGAAAACAGGAAGAATATACAAAAGGTTTTCCTACTTCTAAATTAGTAATTTGGAAAAGATTGGTTTAACAATCATTGTACAGATACACATAATGGGAAGTTCACAAAAGGCAGGGAGCTACTAGACAGTATCAAACCATTCTTAAAGGTAGCAACTCTATGTGGAATTTTTTTGCTGATAATTACCTTCGACCTAGTATATGGAATAAACTAAATGCCTCAAACTAAATGACTCAGAAAGAAAACTGTATTTACTGTACAGTTATACTATACTATATATTCTTATATGTATGCTAAAATGTATGAGTATATTCAAAACAATTGATGTTCTACAGATATTAATATTCTATTGGTAATTACATATAACTCAGTGGGCTACAAAGTCAGACACCATTAACATATTTTTAATATGTACATAAAATATTGATAATCACTAAATACTACACTAACATGATAAATAGAGCATACTTATTAACTGAAGAAAAAAAATTCTAGGTTGTTTTCTTTTATGAATTGCATTTTTCTTTAATTCTACTCAAGACTATTTAATGATTAAAAGGCAGATTTCTTGATCATGAATATTCACAGAATAGTTAATCTGATAATGAATTTTCCTTGTAGGAAAAGTAAACCTTGTAAAATTAATATACAAACACTTGGATATACAAAGACTTTAATAGTCTCCAAAGTTATTGACACATTTAAGGTAAAACATCAAGGCTAGACTTTCAGATGGATGTGCTTATATATGAGTAAACATCATTAAACTAATGGGCCTGTATTTCCTGTGACTGAGAACCAGATAAACCAAGAAAAACATACAATGCAAAAGGATTTTCTAAGTTACCTCTTAACACCTGCCTAGTCTCAGAAGGAATATAAAGCAGCACTGCAAAAATTTAGGTACTCCTTGGTACACCTATTCTCTTAGAAAGGTAGCTGGCAGATTCTATCGAAAGCCACCACATTCAACTTATTAACATACCACAAATAAATCAGTCTAATGTGCATTACTGATGAGTAGAAGATTAGCAACTTCAAATCAGAAAATATTATTTTTTAAAAAGCACTCAAAGTGATAAACCAGAGAAGGTGATGGCAGACAGCTCTTCAAGTTAACACTCCGCCTGTGTGGGCACAGAAGAAAACAATCAAATTAAGGTGAAACCAACATGTTGTCAGTTCTATAATGACTTATCAAGTTCAATAAAATTCACTGACCTGTCACAAATTATGAACTGAAATTTTATGGTAATATTTATATAGACAAGTCTAAATTGTAAAAATGGTCAGAACTGGACAGAAATGAGTTTTGTGATTATGTAAGATGCATCCTCTCAGAAAGTATATGAAAATCTTAATGGCAGAAAAACAATGAATGCTCTTCTGCTGCCAATGACAAAACAAATGGACTGAAAAGTTAGCAGCTGTCCCTGGAATGTTTAATACTTGAACTAAATATTTTTCTAAAATAGTTTTCTTACTCATCAAAGTAAGCACCTTTCTCACAGTATTTCTAAATACTATAATTCTTCCACTCATCTTTCTGGGGAAAAAGATTCACACTATTATTTTCTTCTCACCCACGAACTTAGAAGATCTACTAGGTTTAATGTAAACTTTTCTGAGAGCTAATGTTTATAGAGGGAGTTTAAGACCAATCTAGTCCCATTTCTAATTTGTTCCTTTTCAACAAAAACCCATGAAAGCTTCAAATGCTTTTAATCCTGTAGGCCTGTATTCTTTTGATAGTCAGTGCTAAAAATTCCACTGTTTATTCCTTCCTTTGTTTGTCCTTGATACTTGGAGAAACTTTAGAAACCTTTGGGGGAAAAAGTGGGACATATGAGCATCCTCTTCCTTAATTATTGAACCCAGATCAGTAAGCAAGGAAAAGGATGCTAATTTTTTACAGTATGTGTCTAAATGTGTATTTCCTTACAAGAATTCCCCATTTGTACTACTTGACAAATCTAGAGTTGAGAATGTCTAAGAGACAACTGATGCATACATACACGTACTGAGCTTTTACACTACATTAGAAAAGTAGATCAGAACTCCATGCACCACCACTGTGGGGAGGTTTTCAGCAAAGCAATGTGTCCTGTCCTCTAAGAGCACTGGTACATAGTTCACAGCACAAAGCAGGTATTTGTGGGGGGAAAATGGCTGTTCCTTCACCATTTTGATTTTCATCAAAAAGATTCCAAGTCAGTGTTATATGGAGGCTTTGGTGTATGTTTTTCTTTGAAACCTTCACCAATGGGTGTGTGACTACATTTTTACTACGTCAATTATCTTTAAAGCAATGTGACAGCTCAGTTTGAGTATTCTAAGAGATCAAGTGAACAAAGCTAATAAATGGTGAAATGGTCTATTACATATTCGCCTCCCACAGTTTATGAAAAGTGGTTTAAAGTTAAAAATGTATCATTTTGGATGAGTATCTCCTATGTTAATAAAAACCCTTGGACTGTTTTTAATGTTCCCAGATTAATGGAGAAGAGGGTATAGTGCTGAATTAGAGCACAAAGCCCTCTTACAGCCTTTGCTAAGAGAATGATTTCTTTCAAATCCCGCGGAACAGCTAGTACTATTTCTATAGTACTTCCTTCTAGCTGGTGGAAAGGCATGTTAACTGGGATGCTCAGAATGAGGAAGAATGACTTCCTGACAAATGTAGCTTTTCTTCTCCATGCTTTTAATGCTAGAAAACCACTCCATTCAATGAATGTTGGCACGCCTACTATGTGTAAGCTCTGGCCCAGCAACAAACATAAATACGAAGTGGGATAAAGAAACAAAAGATAAATAAGACAGGATCTCTATCCTTCCAGGGCTTAGTCTAACACATAGAGAAAATACGATGCCATCTCTACTATAATAGAAGTATTTTAACACATCATAAATAGTTTCAAGGATGGCGTGGATCTCAATCCTTAAAGTTATCTGGGGGGAATCCTGGAAAGATCCACGGAGAAGGTGATGCCTGAATAATTTTAAAAGAAAGAACAGGACTGGCAAACACGGAGCTGATGAAGGTCTAAAAGGAGATTTTCTAAACAGCTTGGTGAAAATAATGTTCTATAAAATACTAAACAGCTTATGATTCTACTGTTTAGGAATTACTAGATAAAATAAAATGGTTTATTTAAAGACCTATATACACCATAATTCTCCAAAAGGAAGAGAAAAAAAGGGTACACAGCCTTTCTTACACTTATTTGGCACAGAAGTCCTTTTTAACAGAATCTCTTTGGTGGAGTGGTGGTACTTGACATATACTGTCAGCAATCTGTACTTGATCGTCTCTAAAGTCCCTTCTGGCTCAAATTAATATGTATGAGAAGAAAAATCCAGAGAAGAAACACCAGCTGTCATAATGTCTTCATATAAGACTTCTCAAGCTATCACAAAATTCTGCATGTCTTTAGTACAACTAAGATTCCAAGAATTCAAAATATAGAGGGAAAAGATTTGAAGATCAGCTAGAGAGACAGATTAAATCATCTAGTAAAATCCATCCTGAGAAGTGGGTGTCAGACATTCAAACTTGGCACAACCTAACCACTAGCAGAGGCCAGAGTCTGTCACTAAGATCTGCCCCTTGCCAAGTCCACTCATTCTCTGCCAAGGACTTAAGTCTGGGGTGAAGACAAAGACATCAGCTGCC